>NC_034014.1:4253509-4386009 GCF_000346465.2 Prunus persica
GGGCTTTCATCTCCTCTTTTATAGCTTGGACCCATTTAGGATCTTTCAATGCTTCAGAGACCTTGGTTGGAATATGGATAGCAGACAACTGATGCACAAAAGCCTTGAGTGGTTCAGACAGCTTCTCAGTGGATACATGATTTACAATTGGATACTTGGATGTCTTGCCAATATCAGGTGAATAACGGTTTGGTGGCTTCCCACGATTTTGCCTGAAAGGTAATTGATATCCAATAGTTTTATCATCTAAATGCACAAGTCTAGTAGGAGTAGTTACCTCAAGGATATTCTCAGGAGATTGGTCTGTTGGTACTATTGAGTTAGAGGGGGGTCTTCATCTTGTTGTTCTGTATTGTCTGTAGGTGTGAGACTCGGATCAGAAATATCTTCGCATGGATCAGGTGGGTCAGGCAATTGATCGCTATGAATGGGCGATTGGTCGCTTTTCGACAGAGAGTAATCTCGTGCTCCAGACTCGGAATGGTCAATCATTTCTGTACAAAGGAGAATTTCTTGATTTTCCAAGTTGCTCCAATTCTGCTTTTCACTTCGTATCTCCCCATGAAGTGTAGAATTGGATGATGGGTCATGGAAGAACAGCTCAGATTCCAGAAAGGTCACATCCAAAGTGACATATGTTCGTTGGGTAGGAGGGTGATAACAGCGGTAGCCTTTCTGATAAGTGGCATAACCCACAAAAACACAACGAAGCGCACATGGATCAAGTTTGCTACGTTGATTTTTGTGGAGATGAACGAAAGCCACACATCCAAAGATTCGGGGTGTGAGTACCAAAACAGAAGGCAGATGTTTGTGTTGTGCAAGCACCTGTAAGGGAGTTTTAAAGGTCAGTACACTAGAAAGCATGCGGTTGATCAGATGAACTGCGGTGACAATAACATCATCCCAGTGATGGCGAGGAACATGAGCGCCAATCAGAAGTGCTCGGGCGGTTTCAAGAAGATGTCGATTCTTTCGTTCAGCAACACCATTTTGTTGTGGTGTCTGAGGACAAGTCGTCTCATGGATAATTCCATGTTGTTGGAAGTAAGTCTGAAAGTCATGATTGACAAATTCTCCACTATTGTCGGAGCGAAGAATCTGGATTTGAGCATTAAACTGAGTTTTCATCTGTTTGTGAAAGGACTGAAAACAGGAAAACACTTCGTTTTTATTCTTCAGCAAATAAAGCCATGTCATCCGTGTACAATCATCGATGAATGTGACAAACCATCGAACACCAGAAGGAGCAGTGATAGGAGAAGGTCCCCAGACATCAGAGTGAATTAACGTAAATGGAGTAGTACACTTGTTCGTACTCAACGGGTAGGACACACGGTGACTCTTGGCCAAAATACAAGTCTCACATGTGAAGTCAGAGTCCTTGAAACCTGAGAATAAATCTGGTATAAGATGCTTCATATAACTAAAAGAAGGATGTCCCAATCGACGGTGCCACAACCAGATTTGCTTTTGTTTGCTATCAAAGGGATGTGTCACGCTGTTAGCCAGGACGGGACTAAAGTCATCGACATAATATAGCCCCCCTCTCTTAGTACCACGACCAAGAATCTCATTAGTGTGAATATCCTGAAGCAAACAAAAACTCGGGTAAATGAGTACACAACAATTCAATTGTAAGCTGACTAACTGACAACAATTTAGTGGATAAAGATGGAACAAGTAAAGTATTAGACAGTGTGAGAGAGGATGAGAGTGCAACAGTGCCAGCCCCTGTCACAGGATAAGTAACACCATTGGCATTTGCAATACAGGTTCGTCGAGGTTGTGTAGTATTCAGAAAATCATCAAGATCAAACGTCATATGATCAGTTGCACCGGAATCAATTATCCAGCTCATGGAATCAATCTTATCGGAAGTATGGAATCCATAACCAATACCATTACTGGTCATATTGCATTGTCCTCGATCTATAAGAGTAGCCCACCAATTGGGGTAGCCATGCGATTTAAAACAAGTCTCACAAGTGTGTCTTGGATCACCACAATATGCGCAATCTAGTCCACGTGTCGGGGTCGTTAGTCTAGAAGTCATAATTTGTGCAGCGGAAGATGCAGAGGATACAGGTTGAGTAGGAATTGGGATCGGAATCTGAGCCTGAGTCGGGGCCGGAGTCAGAGTCGAAATTGGGATCAGGGTCTGAATCAGAGACAAATTCGGGTTTGGGGTCATCATCGGAGTGGGGGTCGAGGTCGTCTTCGGAGTCGGGGTCGGGGTCGTCGTCGTCATAGTCGGGGTCGGGGTCGGGGTCGTCAAAAAAGGATCCTGATTCTGGATCGGGTTCGGGGTCAAAGTCTGCATCTGTAGGAGCGGAGCCATCTGGGCACTCAACTCAATGATGGTTGGTGGAGAATGAGAGAAGGAGTCGGTGGTGCTACCTCCATGAGGGTTGAAAAAAAATCATCAACCCCCATAGCAGCGGCGGGGTTTGAAACTAGAGTCAGCAATTCTAAGATCGCCGCTCTGATACCATGCTAAAATATGAAAACTATGAGAGAATATTTGTTTGTGGGAATTTTCTGTATATTCTTCTCCTTGTAGGAGGTCATATTTATAATACAACGAAACCTGAATGGGCAAGTAAATATTAAATTCCTAAATCTATTTGCAGTAGGAAATCAGGAATTAAAGTAAATCAATTACAATTATAATAGGAATTCTTGGTGTGTAAGGAAAGTAAGTCAATATCCACAAGTCACGCCAACACAATTCACAAGGACTCTTTGAATCAGATTTTGTAGGAAACCCTCTAACAGACCATAATCAATGACTAAAATAAGACTCTCCGTATTCAAATGGATATGCATGGACTAAATCAATTCAATTTTTTGGTTGCAGGAAGACTACTCTGTTTATAGATACTAAAGAACCCTTTTCAAAAGGGTTATGTCCCAATAAGAAAAATCAACTAATGCATTCATTGAATAAACATGTGCTTTGATACCTCTTCTAAAAATTGACAAAGTATACCATAGTCTAATGAACTCTATTAATTTCCATTCAAATAGGAAAATTAATATTAATTAATATTAAATTTCCAACAAAAAACAAATCCAACGATAAGCCTATAAGTCTATACTAGCCCCACGCGTGTGCCAATTAGTTTTTTTTTTTCTTTTAAAATTAAAAAACATAATGAATAGTTGTATTTCATAAAAATAAAACCCATTATCTGATTTTGTTTTTAATTTAAAAAAAAATAATATAAAAAGTGTGAATTTACCATATTGTCCTCATTGAATTAATAATTTCAATTCTTAATGTTTATATTAACCAAATGTATTTTTTAGTATTTTGAATGTTTCACAATTCTCTTCCTTTTGCTTTCTTTTTTTGTATATTTATAATCCAAATATCCATTTTTTTTTTTCAGAAGTCATATCCTTACCTTTAATCAAAAGCCTAACCACCAGAGATAAACCCGCCAAATCCTCAATCATCAAACCACCGCCATAGCCACAACCTCTGACCTTTCCAACCCCTACTGTCACCACCACCACCCAGTCAAACTCTATCTACACCAGCAACACCACAACGCGTACCCAATCGAACCTCATCGCCACCCCAATCACTCAGACCATAATAGCCACTATAGCCCAAGTTGAACCCAATTCACATCACCACCATCAACTAGTGGAACCAGAATGAGAGATTGGGTAGGGTAGATAAGAAAAGAGAGCTAGAGAAATTGCTGAAGGGGAGAGAGGAAATGAAAGAGAACTAGAGAGGGGAGAGAGAGAAAGGAAAAAAGAAAAGAAAAAGGGAAATTGAATGGTGGTGTTCTTAATTCTTATTTATGTTTTTCCTTTAGACATGGGTGGTTGTCTTTTGTATACGATAATATTTTGCATTTTTAAGATAATTCTTTTTAACAGTATTTTAAGATAATTCTAGTTTTTTCTTTTCTTTTCTTTTACATTAGAAATTTATTATATTTTTAGTCTATGTAAAACATTATTTAAAATGCCTTAAAAAATAACTCACATAGATTATAGGATACATTTTAATTAAAGTTACATATTCTTTATTTATGTTATTCTTAAATTATATTACCAGACACGTTTTCACTATTTTTATTTTCTGAATTTGTTTTCCAACTAATCTACTAGAAGCATTCTCGAATCCAGAATATACAAATTTGTTTTCTCATTTTCATTCTCTGAAAATATTTTCGAAAAACATTCTTCGACAACAGACGGGCCCTTATTGTTTTTGTGTTGTTAGTACCAATTGAAGTGAAAACATATTGTATTATAAAAAATAAAAATAAAATCATCTTTCAGAACAAAAATCCTTTGTTGCTTCCATTAGTAGCATATCACATTTACATAGACATATATCTCTGCAAGAAAAAGATATATGGCCCAGCAAGCTAATCTTATAAAGAAGCCCAATTCCCTTTTATTCACATGTAGAGCAGCTTTCCCTTTAGCTTTGCTCCAAAGAATTCTTCCCATTAGCTCTTGTTCCTTGTATTGCTATGAGTTGAGAATTGAGTTGGCAAACAATTTAAAGCTAACACTTGGGAAGGTCGCTTGGAGGTGGTAGAACAGATTCATTTGGGCCTTTGCCATTGTCCACCACAAATGCCATTTTAAGCCCCCATGTTGTGTGCACTTCAAGATGACAATGCATAAACCAAACTCCTGCATACATATAAAAGGAAAAATATGGTTATATTGGAAACTTTCTTCCGTAATAGACATGTTATGTTGTCAAATTCTCAATTAATAGATATAACATTTAGTTCGAATGTATGATTAGATTCAGCCTGACAATATAATAAGTTATATATTTCATAAGAGGAAATTTGTCATGGTTTACCTGGATTATCAGCCCTGAATCTAATAGCAGTCCATCCACCAGATGGCACTCCTATTGTGTTCCTCTCAACAGGGTCAATAAGATTAAATCTTTTTGGATCTGTCTTTGGGTTGAAATTCCCCAATCCCCTCCCAACCTCAAAGAAATTAAACCCATGAAGATGAACTGGATGGTTTTCAGGGGCAATCATCCCAGTGTCTTGCAACACAAGCTGCACTGTAGAGTTATAAGCAAGTCTATAAAGCCTAGTCCCCTTCATGGTCTGCATATTCGTCGGCTGTGGGCCCGTATAATTATAAGGATTCAAAGGGTTTCCGGGAAAATCATCGGTAAAAACTCCACTTATGTTGAAGAAATGTGCTTGAAGAAGTGAGATTTTGGGCATCACAAATGTGACATTATTGATATCTGCCACCACTCTGTTGCCATTGGCACATGAAGCACAAGTGTGAAGGCCAAGGCCAACAGTGAACAAAAGAGAGTGGTCAATTTTCAATGGAACCCTAGCAGGAAACTTGACTGAATTCAGGCTTCTGAGGGAATTTGTAAACTTTGTTGCAACTAGTGTGGCATTTTGAGGAGGTGGGGCTGTGAGGGTGGTCCTAGTGCTTTCGGGGGTGCCCGTATAGTGCAAAGTAGCAGTGGCAGTTTTGTTGTCTACAAGGATGGTTGGATTGTCCATGAAAGGTGAGGCTGCAACCAAGTACTTGCCTGTGCCATGGTTGGTTGATAGAAGAACGTTTGTGGTCTGCCCTGGGGCTATCAGAACGGTGTCAGTTTTGAAGGGTTTTGTGTACACAGCATCAACCTCAACCACGGTTAGTTTGTGGTTGGCTATCTTGAAGAAGAGCTCTTCATTGAGCGCAGCATTGATGATTCTTAGCATGTATGTCTTGCCAGGTCTTACTGGTAATTTAAACCCTCCTGCACGTATGCACATCATGTTTAAATTTGGTGATAATTGATCAAAATAGTGTAGATGGCTAGAGTGATACGAGGGAGACTATACAATGTGACAGTTGATGTGTCAGTTACTTAGTGAGATTAATTGATCCGCATCATCAACTGTCACATTATATGATTAACTAATATGGCATTCTCGTACACGTATGTGTATTTACCTTGTGAAGAGCAGGTAGATAGAGGGCCCGAATGACCATTAATTGTGTGAGCATCAGAGACATTCGGGGCTGAGCCAGATTTCAAAGCCTGATTAATAACAGATTCCACATCTGATTTCCACCATTCACCTACAAGTTTACAATAATCATAAGCAATCTTACAATACTTGATGGATTATGAGAAATATGAAAGGGTACTTGGATCATGGGGGCACCTAAGATTACAACAACTTCTTTTTGGGGTGCAGGAAATGGGTATGGGACCCCAAGCTTGGGTAAGATGACCAAGGCGCCATGGAGTGTGGCCCTGAGCCACAGGATGTGTGCATGCCACCAAAGTGTGCCCCTTTGCCCAGTGATGGTGAAGTTGTACACATAGTTTTGACCGGGTTGAATTGGACATTGGGTTATGTATGCCGGCCCATCAGCCCAACCCGTCCGCAGTTGTCGGATTCCATGCCTTTTTACGGAAATATTATTATTAGTAATAAGAAATTAAATACTGAAAAATATAATAATACAAAGTAATGACGATTATTAACAATTGAAAACTCATATTTATGTATAGGAGTGAAAGTTGGAGACATTACCAATGGATGCTAACATTGTATTTGACGTGGTTGACCACCTTGATCAGCACTGTGTCATCTTCCCTAGCATATATGGTGGGCCCAGGGTACCTTCCATTGACTGTGACAATGGGCTTGCTTGAACATAATCTTGAGGTTTTCTTTTGCACCACCTACGAAACCCACACATGTTTTCATCAAGTCAAAACTGTAACAACACTCTCACAAGTTTGGTGGCTTCCTCAACCACACCCCACACCCCACACCCCTCACGCTTTGCTGTTTGATTAAGTTTTGCTTATTTATATATAACAAGCCAATCTGAGAGACAACCAATTTTATCTATCTTCAACTTTTTTCAAAATCTTTAGATGTTGACGACTTGAATGGTTGAACACTTGGTTGCTGTGTCTGGGTGAGAGACAAGCTGAGTTTAGGCAAGTTTTTATCAACATCAAGAATAATTAAGAAAAGCAAATGACGCACTAGTGTAGTAGTTAAAAACAATTGCTCTCTCATGTAAAGCTCTGGGTTCGAGTCTTAATATTTGTGTAGTGTGTGTATGTGTGAGTTTAGTATATTATCGCCAATTTCAATATGAAATGTTCTTAAAAAAAAAAAAAAAAAAAAAAAGAAACGAGAAAATAATAAATGATGTAGTTGTCCAGAATTAGAGTTCAATTTTGTACGTTGGCTAGTCACCTCAACTTAATTACTTAATTAAGCTGGGATTGGATTAATATTTAGCAAGAAAGAAAGAGACAAAAACATGCATATATACGATAAGAGCAGCATGCAAGCATGTAATTAATTATTAAGAGAGGCCAACCGTGTTGCTCCCTGTAGAAGCCTTAATTTTCTTGTGCAAGTGGCTTATGGATAATGTAATATAATTATGATCAATACAAAAACTTATCATTTAAAACTCGCAAAAAAGGCATAAGCTTTCCCTAATGTTGCTGTTGCTCAAACATCAGTTTAGAGTAACTCATAGTTAAGAATGACATAAACCATACCCAGCAAACTAGACGCATGTAGACAACCTTCTGCATGTCCTGCTAGCATGCATGTATATATTGGATGAAATAAACCATTTCAAATCTCACCCCGTATGCATTCAATGTGTTACATATATACAAGACAGCATCATGAATATTCAATAATAAAGCATTTATCTTTGCACTCGAGAACTCTTGCCGGCCATCTTCTTAGCTATATTAGTCATTAGATGTCTTAACCCTATGTCAATGAAAGAATAAGGCTGCAGGGTGGCATCTAGCTACAGTTTACTCTAAAATAGATGCAAAACAAGGGGATTGACATAATTAACTCAAAAATTAATGTTATACTTACATTGAACTTGTAATGTCGAACCATGCATTCCACTGATGCTGGAAACAACAAACAAGCCACCAAAACCAAGGCACGAATCACACGCACCATCTCCATTTTTCTCTCTCTTGATCCTTATAGCTCTCTCTCTCTCTCTCTCTCTCTCTGAGACCCTCAGTGTTTTTTTTGGTGTTCTATGTCGTAGTGCTGTGCTGCAAAAGAAGCTATTGACCAAGCCAAATTTATAAAGAGATAAAAACTACGTAGTGCTGTGCTGCTGCCATGTCGTTTTTGCGTAGTTTGGTAGATGAAGGGATACTTGAGAATGAAGCTCTGCATATAAATAAAAAACTTGTTTATACGTACCGCAGCAGGCCAGAAACTTATTTGATCTTAATTATCTTGTGTCTCACGCAAAGTAGTTATCTGTCAACTAAAACACTAGGTTTGATTTGAAGCCAGTGTATAAGGTTGATGTCAATTTCTTTAATTGGGCTGGGTGGTCAGATCAGATCAGCCACTGCATGGTTTGGTGGCCGTATTGGGTAAAGTACACCCAAACCCCAGCTAACTAACAAAAAAGTTGCTATCGATTTACTTTTCCAACCATGGAAGCTCTCCAAGGTCAAGGAGATGACATACACAACAAGGCACTGGCTCAACAGAATCACCCACTTGATTATTCCTTTTGTTTTTTGTTTTTGTTTTTTGGGTTTGTTTTATATTGTTATTGACTAATTACATCTACATATTATATTCACTTGCATTAAGTTCGTGGCAGAATATAACAGAGAAGGCTTCAACAAAAAGTGGTATAGACCAAAAGTCATTATTACTCTAAAAAGGAACTTAATTTGTCCGATCATCAGCTGATCTATTCCATTTTTAGGTAGAAGCGATATTCTGAACTACAAGGGAAGATGGTTTCTTTTACACACATAAAATTATGATGTCAGGGAATTCGAACCTAAGACTTCTGGTCTGCAAGTCTCCATTTTTCACTGGTCATCAACAAGATTTTGAGATTTGAACTTGAATCATCATCTGCCAAAACGGAGACTGGATATAACATTTGGACTACCAAAATGGAGGTTTGAATATCGAGCACACTTTTTAGGCTTTTCCGAATCGATAACAAATTGATTCGTTGGTTGTATTTCTAATTTGATGTGTTTAAACAAATTAATTAGGATGATCTTTCGTTACGAGCATAACTAATTAAAGATGGTACTTTAATATGGAAATTTTTTCCATATCCATTTTATAATTGGTGAAGAACGTGTGTTTGAATGTGGTGGGTGGACGATAGATACATAAAGGATGTTAACACGAACCAATTTTTTTATAGTTGAGCGATGGTTGTCTTTGGATTGCCAAATCGACCGGAAAGGTTTGCTTTCTGAAAGCTAAAGATTAGAGAGGGGTTGGTAACAGCTCATCTAACCTTGCATGAGTTAATTACACACATGAAATTAATTCATATATGTCTTGTCATTTCCCAGTTTGGTCTAGTGTTTCATTTTCTTTCGTTTTTTCTTTCTTTTTGATAAAATCTTTGGTATAACAATTGTATGAGGTCGACATGCTATCGTGATACGATAAATTAATAAGAGAGTTTCTATTGACATTCCAAAAAGATTATTTTGCACTCCTCTCGTATCTTCATTAATCGGCCACCATCGCGAAATGGAAGTAAAACATGGAATTTAAAGTTCTAAAACATGCATTTTTGGGTTTTTTTTCTTTTCCTTTTCATTCAGTCTTCTATCAATTCAACTACCATTGTGAAATATATAATATTCAAACAATGCAAATATCTCTATTGACTGATTAATCAAATATCAACGTCTCTGTGGCTCTTTGTTATATTGTTAGACTGGCCCAGATCGATATTATCTATCAAAACAGATCAAACCCATATTTTGAAGGCCATAGTTTGGATCAAAACTTTTAAGCCCAACCTATTTCAGAACTTGGAATATGCAGGCATCAAACCAATGTTCGCTTGCTCAGTCAGAACTTGGCCGCACAATTTGTATCATTTTTTCTTTCAACAACTTATCATGTGACATTAAGGTCTTATTTTTATTTTCTATAAAATGATATTTTAAATTATTCTAATGTACGGGGAGAATAATTAAACTCGAGTGCAACATAGCGAGTATAATATCTCTTAATCAGTTGACCTAACTCACATTTGTCATGTGACACTAAATTTGACTTTCACACTAAAATATATGGAAACAAAACATAAAGAATTCGAAGGAACGATAACTGCATTTGGACTTCATTTTCTTTAAAACAACATTGTTTCGAAGTATTTTTCTGGTAAAGTAGCAAGGTAGGTAGGTCAGAGCTGCCCTGAAGGCTCTCAGAACAAATTCTCAGTGTTTTTCTTTGAAATTACAATTTGCCTAAACTGAGGATCTACAGCTTTCTGGTGCGCCCCTGATCTGTCCAAGAACCAAAGGGTGTGTGTTTCACATTAACAAAGAGGGTGACTTTGTACAGTCGGCTGCAACCTAGCATTTGTCAAATGAATGGTTTTGTAGGAGCCAGCAATTTTGCGAAATATGTACAATTTCCTTTTATGTACATATGGTTGGCTCCTTGACCAAGAGAAATTAAAGACAAATGAGAGATCGATGAAGCATAATCTGCTGACTTTGGTTAAGCCAGAAGCCAGAAGTTTTTGTGGGTTCTTGAGTTGAGAAGGTAGCCTCTATCCTGGCCCTTTTTCTGTACAGCAACACAAGCACACTTGCTATTTTCAATCAAATAATCTGCTGTGTCTATGGCTTTGTTAGTCGTCCCTCGCCCGGCTCCAGGCCACGTATATGTTCTGGTTTCATAGGAGCAAACCAAAGAATTAATTAGCAAATAATATAGCTAGCTGAATAATCTGTTTTCACATATACTACATCTCAACAGCACTGTTAATTTGACCTAAAACAAAAAATTTTAAAAAGTTTGATGGCACTTTAATTTCTTAGAAGTAGACAAAAGACATGTTTAGGGTATATTAGTGAATCGCATCATGTGACAAGTGAGAATTCAGTTATTACGTCAAGTACTTTGTATTATATAACTTGATACATCGCTTATCACGTAATATGGATGATAAGACATTGTAACAACTAGAACATGTAACATGTACAAGAAAACTCACCCTAGGATTTCGATAGAAATTCTCCGCCGTTGCCCTATAATTATGATATCAATCCCAAGAGCATCGCTTTGATGTAGGATAGTGTTGGCTTTGTCCTTGCCATCTTCCATTCCCATCCTCTCCGCACGCACACTCAGCTTTGGCTTAACACGCTTGCATGCATTCTTCATTTCTTTAAGAAAATCCACGCCCTCGTCTGCGTTGATCCCTTCCAAGGACATGGTGGCTATGGCCGTGGAGGCAATGCTAGGTATTTTGAGCAGCGTCGTGAATGTGTTTCGCCACGTGTTTTGGTTCTCGACAAAGAAGAGGATTAATTCATCGTGTTCGAGCACTACATGAGCGAGCGCATATTGAAGCGCGCTCGCTGACTCTCGGGTTGGATCCGCCACCACCATTACTCGCCGTGCAGGCGTGGTTGCTTGGCCTTCCATTGGCTGATGTACGGCTGTAATTGTGGGGGTAGCTGCCACCACACTACCCAATGTTGTCCCCCCCAAAAAAAAAAAGAAGAAAAAGAAATTTTTTTAAAGGGTTATGAATGTGCAAGAGGGTAGGGAAGAAGTGGCATGTAATAGGAGGGGGTAATTTTTGTTGTGTAATTTATGAAGAAGGATGAGTATATTGACAACTTTTAGTGATGCACAATTTTTTTTTTTTTTCTTTTAGGTCATCAGTGATTCACGAATTAGGTAGAGATTCTTCGGCATGCCATTATTAGGGGAAGATGGCAGACTTAATGTCCTTGAGAACCGGTCAAATGATTGTCATTAGATTAGATGTTAATCCAAATAGAATTGCGTACGATTAATACACCAATTATAGCTTCGAGCAAAAAAAAAAAAAAAAAAGGTAAGAAGAAAATAAGGACTGATACACAACAAAATTACAAAGTAAACCCACGGGTACAATCCGGAGCAATAGCTGTGAGTGAGTATGTTTAGTCTTGTCCAGGTGTAAAAGAGCGAGCACACTGCTTTGATCAACTGGCGTAATCTATTTTGGCCGCTTGAATGGAGCCGTTGGTTTTTGAGTTAAGCTAATATCGGAGTCTGCAAGCTATGCTGAAATAGAAAGGTGGAAATGGGACAGGCTAAGCCCTTCCAAAATCCTTTGTACAATTGAACATCACTTTCTCTCTGCCCTTTTGTGTTTGTCAGTTCCAACTAGATCAACGCACAGAAGTCGGCTATGATTTTGGTTCACACTTGACTTGGAAATCTGATATGTATTTTATTTTTATTATCAGAATATATTTTTAGTTTGAAAGGTCAAGTGCTTTTAAAGTATGGTTTTTGTGGAAGCCAACGTTACGGAGTAGTAAACCATATGAATTGACAGGTTGATATAAGCATAGTTTGATACGTTAAGTTTCTTCTGCAGAAACATAAATTATATTATAAATTAAATATTAAAGCTGTCTCATATAACCATGAAGAACATCAAGAACAGAAGGCAGACATTTTAGAATGCCTAATCTTATTATCTACTACCCATGATTATTTGTAATGATTCACACTTTCCTGGGATCACAAAAACAATTTGCATGTAGATATTGGAACATACTTTTGACTTTTTGTAAGCTCTTTTTTCCATATTCTAAGCATATCCTAAAGCTAATCATGCTTATGATGTGAATGCATATATTTTATGACTAAAGTCATAAAGCCAGCCACGTATTCTAACGCATTAATATTGGAAAACTTTCTCCTATTTACTAACCCGTGTGAGTATTGAAATTATTATGATTCTTAATATTTTATATATTTATTAAGCATATATGAAATCAAAAAGTAAGTAGATTTGATATTAAAATATGTAACTTAATATCTGTAAAAATCAGAAATTAGATTGATTAGAGAAATAATTGATCCAATTATAATTCACTCTCTCTCATTTTCATTACTTTCCCTATGGTAGGTCCATAAAAATGCCATACAGATCTTTCAGCTGATTACTCAAGTGAGATTCAATTTATTATTTTAGATATGTATTTTATAGCATGAGCTATACTCAGTATAATCGTGTGACATACGAGGAGAAAGATTATAAATCATAAATTTCCAAGTACTTAATTATGAAGTCCGTTCTAAATTAACAATCATCCTTTTATTTTTCTTGATCAATAAAAAAACTCTTACAATATTAATAAAAGAAATATTAATAGACTAGTCACAACTGAATGCGATTGGGTACATGTACAAGTCGATATTCACATACTGTATTCTCAAACGGCTGTCGAAGACTTGGAATATCCACCCATGCCGATTGCGTGACGACACGACGGAATCTGTCCTTAAGCGAAAGTTCAAATGTAATATTTTACATATTCTTGGCCACATACAGGAGGCATACAGTATTATAGGGCCCACACAGAAGACTTTGCTGAGTCTGCGAGACACTATAATTGAATTTGAAGTCAAAGCAAACTGGCAATTGCTAGTTTTATTTTCTCTATTGGCCTCTGGACCATCACAAAGCATTCTGCTTTAGCTTTTTCTTGCCCCAGTAATAACAAAGTTTACATTTTTAATATCCATCTGAAGCTGCAACTTCTGCCACTCTTGCGCCTCAGCCTGTGCATGCCTCTGGGCCTCTGGTATGAATTTGAATTTGAATTTGGGCAAAGAGTCTATCTAGTGTTTAAATTTCAATGCGCTCTCTCTCTCTCTCTCCTCTTGTGAAACAAATTTGATGATGCAGGTTTATAACTCGCTTTGTTTAATGCAGTTGCTGGGTTTCTAGCTGATTCGAGAGAGTCTATACTGTTTGATTGAATTTTGGGTATATCCCCAAAAAGGGCAAAGAGCACATACAGTCTGAAAGCCATGGCAGAAGATGATGTGCCCACCAAAGCAGCAGCAGCAGAAGATGTATACACCAAAGATGGGACTGTGGATTTTCATGGAAACCCAGCTAAGAGAAATGCCACAGGAACCTGGAAAGCCTGCCCTTTTATTCTAGGTACAGCAGCAACTCATGGAATTTGGTCCTGTAGATTATTGTAAGATACTAATTATCTATGTTTTTTTTTTTTTTGGGTTTAATTTGTGAATAGGGAATGAATGCTGTGAAAGATTGGCTTACTATGGGATGAGCTCTAATCTGGTGCTTTATTTCAAGACTCAACTACACCAAACCAGTGCTGTTGCTGCCAAAAATAACTCAAATTGGAGTGGAACATGCTACCTCACCCCCTTACTTGGAGCTTTTCTGGCTGATGCCTATTTGGGAAGATACAAGACTATTGCCTCCTTCTCAATCATCTATGTAATTGTAAGTTTCTTTACCTTCGTATTTATATATACATGAGCAGCTGAGGTCAACTTGATGAAGCAAAATGATTAACTTGAACACCCCATGGATGGGCATTTCATTCTGGGTATCTTTTATTTTGCTTATCCTAATTGATTCCCTATTAGCTTAATACAAGCTTAGAATCATAGCCAATGCCTTAATGTTTCTAAAAACATTACCTTGGTTGTTGACGTTTGTTTCTTGTTGGGTTTAATATTACTCTCTCAATAGACACTTACTGATTCTGTAATAATTTGCATAGGGGATGACACTTTTGACAATGTCAGCATCGGTCCCGGGACTGAAACCAACCTGTTCAGGAAAAGACAATTGCCATGCAAATGGTGGACAAACTGCAGCAACTTTCATAGCACTTTACCTAATAGCATTGGGGACTGGTGGGATTAAGCCTTGTGTCTCATCCTATGGAGCAGACCAGTTTGATGATGATGATGAGGTTGAAAAGAAACACAAGGGTTCTTTCTTCAATTGGTTCTATTTTTCCATTAATGTTGGTGCTTTGATTGCCAGCTCTGTGCTGGTGTGGATACAAGAAAATGTGGGTTGGGGATGGGGTTTCGGCGTTCCAGCCGTTGCCATGGCAATTGCTGTAGTGAGTTTCTTTTCAGGTTCTCGGTTATATAGGAATCAGAAGCCTGGAGGTAGCCCTCTGACACGCATAATTCAGGTGCTGGTGGCATCTGTGAGAAAATACAAGGTGAAAGTTCCCGAAGACAAGTCCCTTTTGTATGAGACTGCAGATGCAGAGTCTTCGTCCATCCAAGGAAGCCGCAAACTTGATCACACAAATGAATTTAGGTTAGTTTCTTATCTAAACTGAAAAAAGCTTGGATTATTTATAAAAGTTGATTTTCATAGGATAAGATTGGATGGCAAAGTAAATTCATGTAGCAGATACTAAATAGTTTTGCATATATAGGATCCATGTAAGCAGTCCCAATTCAGATTAAGGCCTAGTTGAGTTGAGTAATCAAACTATAAGATTGAGAATTCTTTTGTACAAATTGGTTTTGATTCTCTTGCAATAATTGCAATAATGATTGAGTAGTTTTACTTGCATTGTTGTTGCTGTTCTGTTGACCTGTAGTTTTACTGTCCAGGTTCTTTGACAAAGCAGCAGTGGAGGTACAATCCGACCATATAAAGGACTCAAAAGACCCATGGAGACTTAGTACAGTTACTCAAGTGGAGGAGCTAAAATCAATCATAAGGCTGCTTCCCATATGGGCAACTGGTATCATCTTTGCTGCTGTCTACAATCAGATGAGCAACTTTTTTGTGTTGCAAGGCAACCTTATGGATATTCGTGTGGGCCACTCTAGCTTCGAAATCCCAGCAGCATCTCTTTCCATCTTCGACACCCTTAGTGTCATTTTCTGGGTCCCAATATATGATCGAGTCCTTGTCCCAGTAGCTAGAAAATACACTGGTCACAAGAATGGCCTAACCACACTCCAGAGGATGGGGATTGGCCTCTTCATCTCCATATTTTCCATGATATGTGCTGCAGTTTTGGAACTCATCAGACTCAGAAGTGTTCGAGAGCATAACTATTATGAATACGAGCACATGCCCATGTCAGTTTTTTGGCAAGTACCTCAGTATTTCCTCATAGGAGCTGCAGAAGTTTTCACATTCATAGGACAGTCGGAGTTTTTCTATGATCAGGCACCTGATGCCATGAGGAGCTTGTGTTCTGCCCTCGCACTCTCCACAGTTGCACTAGGAAACTACTTCAACTCTATTCTTGTGACCATTGTTACCAAGACAACTACGAAGAACAAGAATCCTGGATGGATACCGAACAATTTGAATTACGGACACCTTGATTATTTCTTCTGGTTATTGGCAGTGCTGAGTGTTCTGAACCTAGGAGCATATCTCTTGATATCCAAGTGGTACACGTATAAAAAGACCGTCGGAACTCTGCGTTGATCGCTAAAGGGAGTGATACCACATAAGAAGTTGTTTTCTGCACTCACTCTGGTGTTTTTTAGCTTTTTTTACTTTGGTTGTTGAAACACTTGTGTATATATATAGTCTGTTTTAGGAGCATTGTGCTTGTGTATGCCATTCTGCTAAGAGACTACAATGATGAATGAGTCTAATATGATGGTGTGAAACTATCAATTAAGCAAGAATGATTAAGAAAGAAGTGAACCACAAGTTCCATCTTTGTCTTTGCTTCCCATTTATTTCCTTGTACAAACTGGCACTAAATACTTACCAAACTCTAAACTGACATCCATCTGAAAAAAAAAAAAAATAAAAAAAAAAAAATCCTCTTAAATTTATAATAAAATAATAAAATCATTTGAATAAAATAAGCATTATCCCCAAACATTTGGTGGAACTCACCCAATAAAATAAGCTTAAATATTTGGGATTTCTTTTATGTAAATGGATTACAACGCTGTCTCTGAACCCAGTTAATTTCATCTCTTTTTCTTATATGGGTTTCTTTCTTGGTGGGTCTGAAAATATAAACCCAAGCTCAGTTGTGACAAGTAAGCACTGAAGCCTAGCCCAAGTCTCTCTTGCCCTAGCCATTTGAGGCCCTTCATCTTCTAGCACGTGGAACTGCCAAGATATTAGTTTTGATTCAGAAGACGATTAGAGAAAAGAGATCGATTGTCCTCACTACTCTCTGATCGCAAATGATTCGCAAACGCTATCAGGATGTCAAAGCAGGTAATTATGTGCTACGAGAGGGCAAATAGCAAATCAAAGACAATAGTTTTCGCTCTTTGTGCTTCTGTTTTTGGTTTTTGCTACAACTCTCCAACTGTTTGATGAAATGCTTCAATGAAAAACCTTAAGCTTTTCTTCTTTTTTATTTACATTTCAGGGTACCAATTGGCCAAATCGTTGAACGCTCAGAAGTACTTGAAGAAGATAGGACTGGGCAAGGAAGACTACTACTTCTGGAAACAAATAGGCAAGGCTTTGCTATGCACATACACTCTTTTCGGCGTAGCGTGGCTCTACAACGAGAAATCACCACTCGGCTGGTGGACGCTGAAGCCTAAGCCCAAGGAAGAGAGGGAGCTGGCGCACCTGTACGAGCGTCGACAGTTCCCCTACCCGGGCGACGAAGAAGCCATGGAAGAGTTTGTTGCCAAGGGGGGAATGATCGGCACGACAATTGGCCCGAAAGGGTTCGTTGAGACGGACAAAGATGCGTTTAATTATCAGAAGGAGTTGCAGAATAAGAAGCTGGATCAGGAAGCTCAGAAGCTGTGGTTGAGGATGAAGAATGAGGTCATTCAGGAGCTTCAAGAGAAGGGCTACGTAGGTGACGCTGAGTGAGTGTAAGTTAGGATGGTAAGCTCTGGGTGCAAATTGTATGGTTATGCGAAGAGTTCATATGTTTGTGTGCAAAACCTTGTTCCTTTCGTTTCATGTTTTTACTTTAAAAATACAATTATCAAAAGTACTAGTGTCTTTCTTAGTTCCCAGTTCCTACATCGCCTTTGTTGGTTGGAATAGAAAAGCATACTATTTTGGATAAAAGCATTTTGTGTGCTTCCTCAAAAAGTGACTTGGGTTTTTCTATGCAACATTGATACGCTTCTTTCTAACAAAACTGCTACCAAGCAAAAGCGCTTCACAAAGAAATGCTCGAAACAAAGACACACTTGATCTACAAAATAAACATTCAACACAGCTACAAAATAAGGTGACAAACAAACGATTTCGAAGAAAAAAAGACTGAATTGTATTATTACAAGGCTCCTCAAATATCATAGGCAGCTACTTAAAAAGATTGTCAAAGGGAAACAGTTGTGGTTTTGATTATTGCCTTATTGGCAATTTGGCTTTGTTAGGAGAAACGTGTTAGGGAGAGGTATGCCCTCATACTAGAAGAAAATGCATTTATATATGGCTTTACAACATAACAAGACATCCATGGAAGAAGATGCGAATGCGATGAAGCACCTTTACAAGACATTCTTGGGCAGAGACTGTAAGTTGTTGCTGCTTGGCCTACTCTTTCCTGACTCACTCTTCCTGTAGCTCCTCAATGGCGTCAAGTAAAACCTCAACAATCCATGATCAAGATTGCTTGGCGAATACCGAGCACTCTTGTTCCTCTGCAGAGTCTTCAAACCATTGCTTTTGCTCTCGACACCAACGTCATTCACATTGCTGAACAAATCAACCATTTTGCACGAGTTCCTACAGCTAACGCTGTAACTCCGAATCAGCTTCTGGCTCACAGACCCACTGTTGGCTTCTCCATTGGCAACCCTCCTCAGCTTTTGCCAAGAATCCGCATTGTCTTCATCCACACATTTCTTTTCACTTCTCCTCTGCATCAAACCCCAAAAACTCCACTTCTTGTGCCGCCTATTCGGCTTTTGATGATCAACCCCATTGGTTGATTCCACAGCAGCATTTTTACAAACAGCTTCAACGCCAACCCCAACACCACCCTCCTCCTCCTCCTCCTCCTCCTCACACTCATCTTCAACAGATTTCAACTTCGAACCCGAACCCATCAGTTCCTTCTCTGTAATTAGCAACTTGGCGCCATAGAACAACTCTGTAGTCGCAGGGGACACTCTGGCATTTGTTACCAACTTCAACTCATCAACCTCCGCCGCCGATCGATCGAAGCTCCGCCGCCGCTGCGAACAGTAATAGTCTTTGGTTTGAGCTGACCCACCTGGGCTCCTCTCCAAGCTCTCTTCCACAACCGAAACCATCGGCGTCAGCCTCGGGTGGTGGGCTCTTGGACCCAAATACCCGTCCCACGAAGCCCGAGGCTCGTCAAGCGACATTCGACCCGGAACCGGATCCGTATCGCACGATCTTCTCCCCAATGCGTACTCTCCAACCTCCGACTGGGTTTCCCTCCGCTTCTGGCACACGAAACCCTCGTTCTCCGCCTTCTTCGTCTTCTGCTTCCGCCGCCATTGCCTCACCTTCTTGCTCAAAACCGACGCCGTTCCCCAAAATGTCCCTGCGATTTCCTTCAAATCCCGACCCGCACCCTTCTTCCTCTCCCACTCGAGATCTATCAGCTCCTTCATCGTCTTGAACTCCGCATCCGAATCCAAAACCCTAGCTTCGTCTCCACTATCATTTTTCTCCTCTTCTCCTCTCAGTTCGACCTCAAACTTTCTGGGCAGGCCTTTGCGGTCGTCGTCGATGTTGAAGAGCTCCGACAGAGTGTTCCGAGCCCGAACGTCGCAGGACTTGCGCCGGGTCGGGTCGGGGGCGTTGGCCGATGAAGACTCAGGTCTCTGGCCGGAGCATGACTTGCTGCGCCGGAGCTCGGACCCGGAATGGGGGTTCCGGGTCGGTGGTTGGGGGTGAGCGGCAGCGGCGGCGGAGTCGAGGCCGGCCAGGCGTTCACTGAGGCAGGGGGCGCAGAAGCCGGTGATGGGTTTGGTAGGGTGGCGGAGACAGGTGGACAGGCGGTGAGTTTGGCGGTATAGGGTCATGGCTTTTTTAGGGTTGCAGATGTGGGGTGGTGGTGGAGAGTGACAGTGGGTGCATGGTAGAAGAAGAAGGAAGTGGGTACTCAGAGAGAGAGAGAGAGAGCGGTTGAAGTTGTGGTCGGAATGGGAAATTGACAAAAAAGGAAACCCCAGATAAACCCCCTTTTTGGGATTTTATGGTTGTTTTGTTGCATCCATGAATTTCTATTTTCCGGAGATGCAGTGCAGCAGGATCTATATTTCTTTCAAGGACACAAAAAAAAAGAATCCTATGCAAAGGAATTTATGGCCTTTTTTACAGCTCAAATATAATTAAAATGTTATTTAATAGAACACTTACAAAAAAATTTACAGAAAAAAATGGACTCTTATTTATTGTAAAAATGAAAAATACTTAGCTTCTAACATGGAAGCTTGCGCACAAATTCAATATTGATATGTGTACATACTTTTGATGAGTTAATTTTGTGTTTTAACAATAAGTACTTTTATATGAATTGTGCTGCCGTAATTTGTAAGAAGTAAGGAGAAATGATTCCGTATTCGGATAAAAACTTCGCATGCTCTCACATTATCTTAATAATTCTTTGTTTATAGACACATCAGTTTGTTCATGGTTATTGGTAAATGGTAAGTGATTTTGATAGGAAGTTAAACCATCGCCTTGTTCATGATTATCTTCTCAAATGAAACTTGCTATTGAATCTTGGGCATTGCTTGGAGCAGAAGAAGAGCAAGCAAAGATAAGAGTGTGAAGATGAAGGAAAGCAACAATTTTTAGGCCCACAGTAAGCCCACGATATCAGTGCACTGCACACTTTCTTGGATTTTGGTTTCTTTGCAAAATGACTATAATAGGCCACAAATGCCAAATCCAACCTCTTCCTTGTGGACGTGCGCACAAACTTTAGGTCAACTCCACTAGGGACACCACCATTGGCATAGAAATACACAATAATGTAGCATTCCCAAACAATGTGCTTTAAAATACAAAAACCGATCTGGGAAATAAGAGCCCAAGAATCTTTGATTTACTAGTATATTCATTCTTGAAATACTTGCTCAATGTTTGTCTTCAACTTTCACGTTTAAAAATGAAATTACCAGAAGGCTTCGAGCTAATGGTATTTCTAAAAGTAATGACATGTTTACAAAAAGTGAAGAATCGAGGAACTTACGAACATATTAACGACTTTTCTTAATTAATTTAAGGGCTAGTTTGACATTATTGTGTTGTGAAAATAATCGATGTGAGATAAAGCAGTATGGTGTTTGGTAAACTTTTTGTTAAAAGTGTTGTTGGTACTGATTTCCGCATAATTATTAAATTCAGCGCCTCTTTAAAACTGATTTCTTTATAATCAGAAAATGAAAGTATCTTATTAACTGTTTTCCCTTATAGCTTTATATCACAACAATTTTTAACAATAAGTGATTTTCTCATAGTTCACTAAACGGGTTGAGCTTCCCAAAATTAAAAAAAATCACTTATCACCCCAAATAAGAAATGTCAAACACGCATTAATTCCTAATTTTTAAAGTATTTGATTAAGTATTGTAATGTGGAATCTACATACTTTTTGATTTTGCATAAAGATTAGGAATCAAAATAATTCTAATATTCATATTTTAATAAAACATAGAATGTATGGATTATGAATAATTCCAATAATCATCCTAATTCATTCCCTATAAGTAAACATGACATGATGTAATATAAACAACAATTTTGAATACATTAGCTATGTGATTCACATAATGTAATTCTAATTTTTTATTATTTATAAATAAGTGGAAACTTGGTCTATAATATGTATCTAGGTTCACTATTTAGGGTTTCAAGTTTAATGTTTAGATATTGCGAATCGCACAAGTATTATATGAGTAGACTTATAATTCCACATCAACATGACACGTTGTGTTATCATTACACCAGAAAATTACTCGATTTTCCGTTGGCATATGTATGCCCATCATAAGCGTAAGTGGGCCGACAAATCGGCCCAGTATTACTAAAATCGGCCCCACCACGCTATTTTGGTTTCAACGGTTTTAGCCACTTCCCTCAAACTCATCCCCTGAAATGGATCAGAATGAAGGAGGAAAACCCAGTATGGAGAAGGCCAAGAGGTCTCTGGAGCTGACCGACGACGAGTCAGAGGCCGTGTCCAGGCTCGCCGTTCCGCCTCACCGAGCCGGCGCCGGTCCGAGCTTCTACGAGTATTTCGCTCTCAGAGGCATCCAAGTCGACCGAGTGGAACCGCGACTCGTCGTCTGTACTTTCAAAGTCCCTCCCCACCTCAGCGTAAGTCATCTAAACCCGCTCATTCGTTTGGTTACAAGCAAAATTTTCCATAATTATATCGAAATTAAAATTTGTTTCTTCATAATTTCATTAGTAAGAGTATCAAAATAGGTTCTTTAACTTACAAATTTGGGTAATTTTGGCTACAATTGAACTATTTTTTATGTGGTTGAGTGGTTCGTGTGTTTATTTTTGCAGGATAGAAGTGGAAGGTTGGCTAATGGTGCAATTGCAAACCTTGTTGATGAAGTGGGTGGTGCCGTTGTTCATGTTGAGGGCCTCCCTATGAACGTTTCAGTGGATATGTGCATCTCTTATATGTCAACTGCGAAGCTTCATGTAAGCAACCTTGACACTCAGCTATCCCATTTTTCGTTGACATATATGCTTTACATAGCTGCCTTTCAATTGGTCATACATCCATGTATGTGTCCAATTTGTTGGACTTTCTTGAATGGATTTTTGCTACAATTTGTTAAGGCTTGTTTCCGAGTTTTGCTACTATTTTGTGCTTCCATTGGTGGTTTTTACCTCTCTTGTCGTATGTGTGTGGTATACGATTTCAATCGTGCTTATGTTCAATTTAACAGAATTTCTTGAATGTCACCATTGTTTGTTGCTAATGCTTGAAGTTATGTGCCCAAAAATCTTAAAGGAACTTGTCTTGTATAGAACCCCAACTTTGCCACTGTTTTCTATTTGCCTGAAATATTTTCTTTCCTGGTTTTATTTGCAAAATTTGGCTTCTACAATGATGACCAATTTACTTTACCGTACTTGTCATATGTGTGTGCGTTATCCGATTTGCATTTTGATGTTTCTGGCTATAATGTATGTTCTCTCCTGGTGTCAAATTGCAGGATGAATTAGAGATCACCTCAAGGGTGTTAGGACAAAGAGGGGGTTATTCAGGAACGATAGTGCTTATGAGAAACAAGGTAACTGGGGAGGTTATTGCTGAAGGTCGACATTCATTGTTTGGTAGACATGCTAGCAAACTATGAGTCCTTCACTTTAGCATGTAGTACTATGTATATATATGAACTATATATGGAGGGAACTCCTTGAGGCATAGGTTGAATAAAACTTTCTTCTTGTAATTAATTGTTTTTCATATTGAATAAAGATTGAGAATCTTGGCAATAAAGTTATTCAGGTATAATGTTATGGACCAACATACATGGTGCAGTTTCTGTCCTCAAAATCGAATTCAGTGGGACTACTTTTACTTCATGTTTTTGCTGATTCATACACAAAAAAACTTAACCCCAATTTTCACTGTGGTTCCTGGTCCTGCATTTTTGTTCAAAGACAGGCTTTCTTTTTCATTTTAGATTTCAGTAACACGGGTTTTTATTTATCCTAAATTCTCCTTCCTCGGTTGTAATTAACTGCCTCCTAATTTCTCCTTGATTCTCCTTTCTAATTTCCAGATTCATTTAGCTATTAGTCTCAGTATCTGACTCAAACTCATTATGTTAGGTAAGGGATCAGAGAGGGATTTGAAATTAGGTAGAGAATAGTGGAGATCTTCTTTCTTTTTGTTGTTATTTTCAAAGTAGATAGTGGGGTATGTATGGCATCATCACTTGGATCTTTCCAAGGCAATTATGTAAATGACATTACAAGACTGTATCATTACAGCTTCAGGGGAGGGGAGGAGAGGAGTGTCAAAAAGTATGATCTACAATTACATTACAAGACTTGGGTCACGAGGGAATTCTTTTTGGAACAATTAGTGTATCCCCTTTCACCAAAAAAAATGTTAGCTAGAAACACATGAACAATCAAACTATATAAATTAATAAATAAATAACTCATCAACTATAAAGGGAGTTTTGAAGGTCTTATACGGCTTGGCCATATGATTTAAAGAAAATACAATCAAGACTCTCCCAACCCAAAGGGACATTCCCGGTGCAGGGAAGTTTTCTCCTAAGAAAGGATCTAATATATCTCAAACGTAATGGGTCTAGCCTAATGAAAATGACTTTATTTTGCAGAACAATGATGTCAAGATCGAACACAATTTCTTTTCCTTCCTCACAATATTTTTTGTTCAAAGATCCCTTCCTCACCAATTCTATTTTTGGTAAATTCTCTACTTCTTTCTAGTTTCTATTTTTGGCAAATTAGGTGCAAGTCCTTATGGATGTGGAAAAATTCTGTACGAAGAAAAAGAAGAGCGAAAATCCAATATGGAGGACGCGAAGAAGTGTTTAGAGCTGACGCCGGACGAGTCAGAGGCCGTGTCACGAGTCGTCGTTCCAGAAATCCGAGTCGGAAAAGAGCCGAGTTTGTACGATCTTTTCGCTACGACAGGCATCCGAGTCGACCGAGTCGAACCCGGATTCGCCGTCTGTTCTTTCAAGGTCCCTCCTCGCCTCACCGTGAGTCTTCTAACCCATCACTCGTTTGGTAATTAATTGGTAATTAATGTGCCCAATTTTGGACTTGTGTTGGCAGGATAAAGATGGAAATCTGTCTAATGGTGCAATTGCAAACCTTGTTGATGTAGCTGGTGCTTCTCTTATTTATGTTATGGGTCTCCCCATGAACGTTTCAGTGGACATGTCCATCTCCTATGTGTCAAAGGCGAAGATTGATGTAAGCAAGCTTTCCACTCAAAGTAATATATATTCTCCATTTTTCTTTCACATTCATATGGTTTTTAGCAACATCTGAATTGGCCATACCTTATATGTTCAATCTAACATACTTTCGTGCTCAAAATTCCCTTGAAATATGAGTTCAATGGATTAGAAATATTTCCTTACGTGTTTCGATTCGAAGAGTTTGGTTATTATAATGATTTGCCAAATTTCTTGGTCCATGGCATCTCTCAACTTGGAGGTCTCAAGTTCAAATCTCGTTAACTTGAGTTTGATATGTGTTGGTGAGTCGTTTGTCAAAATCGTTCCGCTGCACATTATTTTGTCTAGTGGTGGGATTTGCCATACTCCTCATGTGTGCTGGTGGTATATGATTAGCATTTGGACATTTCTGGCTATAACATTGTCAAATTTCAGGATGAGTTAGAGATCACCTCAAAAAGGTTAGGACAAAAAGGCGGTTATTCTGGAACATCAGTCCTGATGAGAAACAAAGCAACTGGGGAGATTGTAGCCGAAGGTCGACATTCATTGTTTCGTTCACCTGCTGCTAGCAAACTCTGAGTCCTTTCCATTTACAAGTACAAACCATGTATGAAGCGAACTCTCCATATTAGGGTTGCTTTTCTTTTTGTAAGTATTCATTTATTTTTTATTTAATAAAAGATAGGAATGTTAGAAGGACATAGACCAAATAACCAAATTATTGGCCTTGTAATGACTTGGATTCTTTTTTATTTCAAACTCCTGCATGCATTCACACCAGATAAAATGAGACATATTACATCCGATTGCATCAAATATCCAATAGTTCACAATCTCTAATAAGAGTGATGCTAAAGATAGTTGCTCACACATTTAATATTTTCCATCCAATTGCATCAAGGATCCAACAGTTCACAATCTATGCGACTGACAATGCTTTATAGGTCCTAAGAAGCAGTGGTGGATTCAGGATTTAAAAGTTAAGTAGGCGAAGATTATTTTAAAAACTCGACGGTACGAGTGAATTTCGTTCATAAAAATAAAAATATGCACCTAGACAAGGGGACATAATGATCCTTACCCTCAAATATGCATCTCTATATAAAAATAAAAGTTTAACAAAAAAAATCTTGACCAATATCGACTCTTTGGGTCTCATCTCTTTCAACTTGAGGCTTGACAATGGGAGAGTTGGGAAGATTTTGATCATCACAAATGGGAGGCATGGTACTAGATGATGACCTATCATTATTTTTCTTAAAAAAAGAGAACAAATTCATACTCACAAAAAGAAAAATCTTTGTTTTCTTAGGGTTTCCTATTGTGATCCGACATAATAAAAAATAACTTATTTAATCAAACATCCCAACAAAAAATCAAACAAATTCTCATAATAGCATCAATGCATTTAATCAAACATTAACATACAAACAACAAATTGTTGAGGCCCAAAAAAGTCCATGGTTAAGCCCAAATAAGTTTTCGGCCCAACATGATACTGTATTAAGAAAAGTGACATATCGGAGTACACGAAGGCTCGTCATATACAAGTCATAGTCCACATGTCATGCTAAATAAATAATTTGTCATGCCAAAGACTGAGATAATATTATAAAATACAAGCCTATGCTAAACTAAGCACCGTGTCCCTCTTCAAGGATGATAAAATTGAAGCACGCCAAAGATATGCCACGCCAATCAAAGAATTATTATTTCGCACTCAATCACGCCACAAGCTTAAGTGGGCCCTAGCCACTCAAATACCCTAGACTTGCTTGAGTGGGTTGTGGTATGGATGGTAATAAATTATCATGAGGCCTATTGATGGGCCGAGAAATGGAAGTCCCGGGTTGTTTGGGAGCCTCAGGACTCAAGCCCAATTCATAGGCCCAAACATGTGGGTGAGCACGAAGAGAAAAATAGCCCATTAACTCAACCAAAAAGCCCAATGCTTGATAAGGATATCCCACTTACTTGGTAAATCAACTTGGCCCATACAATCACAATAAAGAGCTGCAAAGCCCCAGCACTTGGCTGGAAAAACAAAAGCCACGAAGGGGAAGTCTGAAGGTCCATTATACAAAGCTGCTGGGAGGTTCCAGCATATGGCAAAAGAGCAAGTTTCAAGCAAAAGACACCCAAGGGACTAAAGGATATTGGCGCGCAACCTGCTAGGAGAGGAATCGCCTTTTGAACCAGCATGCATACTCATTCTCTTTCCCTCATCAGACCTGGCCATGGAAGAAGGAAGAAAAGAAAAGAAAGAGATGACTGGAAATAGAGGCAGCTGCGGGAAAGAGCATTGAGCTCCCAAAAATCTTTGATTATGTGAATTGGATAGAGAAGATTTTGCTAGAATAAGATAAGTCAAAGAAGGGTAGGAGAAATGAAGGAAAAAGCTTGGCCAAATTAGATAGAAACCATTAGGGTTTCTTGGAAAAAAATGGCTTCCAATGGCTATAAAAGGGGCCTCTTCTACCCAACCAAGGACAACCCACATTTTCAGAGAGCAAGCTTCCTCTCCAACACCCAGCAAATTCGTACTCTGTTCATCATCATCCCCATTTTTCCCCCTTATGGCAGGCTACTTTAGCATTTGACAGAGTCACTGTCAAGCTGCCGGAAATAATACTCAAGCCACCCATTCCTCTCTTTTTCCTTATTCTTAGCCAAACCTCTCTGTAAATTCTTCATCTCCTACCTTAATACCTATTTTTCCCCCCAAGAACACTTAGTTTTCTCTTCAGTGCTAAACTCATGACAATTTTGCTCCCATGCCACAAGTTTCTCATGCCAATTTAGAAAATTTGTCGGTAAGCTATTGTTATTTTCATTGGTAAAGGTAACCAAAGTGTTTCCTAAGGCTTCTCTGTCCTTTCGAAGCATTTTTGGGGCTTGATCTTTGAACTCAGGCACATGGGATAATTTCATCCATCTGCTCTTTACAGTAGCCCATCCCATTTGTAGCTGCTGGAAGAAAAAAGCCCCCACACAAATAAAACATCTCAACAAAATTCCTAAAATCAAAGACCTACTTAATTTCAACAAAATCTCCAAATTATAATTCATTCCTAATTAAACCCTAGAATACTCAATTTCAAATTAAAATTAAAATTAAGATGCATATATTTATTTTAGAAAAAACTTAATAAGAGAAGATAATTAAAAAATAGAGCATGAGAAGAATGCTTGTTGCCTAAATAGGGAGAAACATGAGGCACACTCATTCAATTGCGTCAAGGATCCAATATTTCACAATCTCTGCGGTTGTCATCCTTTGTTGCTTTATTGGTCATGCAAAGCAATATTACATCCACCGTACACATTTTCGCTTCCATAACTTCTCTAACAAACAAGCAAATATAATTTTGATTTTGTCTCATGTTCAATGTAGATATGTTCTAGGTGTTCTTGCGAGAAAAAGAATTTGCATATCATGGGAATAACTTATCACATTTAAAACCTTCAATCAATCAGATTCTGCTCCTCGTTCAGACACTTAGAATATTTATAAAAACGTTATCACACAAAACACAACATAATTAATTAGAAATAACGAAACAATGATATCTCCATAACATGCAAGTTTTTCTCCAAAAAACTGTAAACAATGCAATTATTGCAAGCATCTTAAATCGTGGGATATATTTACTAACATAATTGCTCCACTGAAAGGATTTACACGTGTTTCACAATTCAATTGAATATAAATAGCAGTTTGGCTGTTGATTTGCTCAAAGAAATGATCTCCACTGTCCAATTAGGTCCCGCCTGTTCAGAAATGTTGCGCAAAAAAAGGAACAGTTTCTCAACTTTCTCATGCGCGGGTCCCGCCTTCAGCAGAGATGTAAGTTTCGAATTAGATGCAAATTTGCGTTCTTTACTCTTCATCAGCACGCGAGTTGGCTCATCTAAGTCACCAAGGTTTCTTCCATTGAAGCTGATATGGAGACGGAGAAGAAGGTGAACAAGTCTCTGGACGTGACCGAGGACGAGTCAGAGGCCGTGTCGCGACTCGTCGTTCCAGTTATCCCAACCGGCGGGGTGAGCTTCTACGATGCTTTTGTTGTCAGAGGCATCCGAGTCAACCGAGTCGAACCCGGACTGGTCGTCTGTACTTTGAAGGTCCCTCCCCGCTTCACCGTGAGTCTTCTAAACCCACTCACTTTTCTAATTCATTTCCCGAAATTAACTTGGATTCTCTGTTTCTTTAATTAACTAGACTCAAGCCCAAATATTCCCCACCTTAAAATACAACTATTTATGCATGCTCCGGATTAAAATAGTTTTTTCCTCAACCTCTTTGGAGTAAGCAATTTTATTAAATTGTTTAAAATTGATTTAACTTTGTTTTTGGTTAATATTTGTTGAGTTTAATTTTGTTTATACCTTTGTGATTTATTTCACTTAAAATAAAAATGAGTACAACGATATTGACATGTAAATGTGTGCACAACAACTTTGAAAGGACAACAAACAAAATTAACAAATTGAGAAAGGGAAAAATAGATTTTAGTGGGTTATTTAATAAATGAATAGGTATTTATAGAGTTTGAGACTCTTATTATTTTAACCGTTAGATTTTAATTTGGACTATTGGATAAGTTGTTTCCCATTGAAATCGCTAAGAGTGAATCATAGCCATTAGATTAGATGTAGTTAGTCATAGTGTTTGAATTTAGAAAACAAAAAAAGCAATTCAATAGGAGCCGTGGATCTCAAAGGGCAAGTCCTATGTTTCCACCATGGGTCGTGCCACTTTTCCTCCGTAGTGGCCGAAACGCACGTCTGCTTTGCTCCACCATCGTTAGCGTCTTCACGTTGGCCGCCCAGCAGCCGAAGCTTGTCTCCACCATTTTGAGTTGGACTCAAAATTGGCTTGGTATTGGGCTCATTTGAAAATTTGATTCGTCAAACGCCTGGGTCGGGGATGTTTTTCAGCTAAGAAATTTTGGGTTTGGCCCTCGTGCATCGGAGATGGCCTTAGGCCTTCTCCAACTCATTTGGTCATAAACCCAAATTTTCCTCTTTTAAAAAGTAACTATTTAGGTTTTGTCAGGACTCAAACCGTTTTTCCCCCAAAACCTTTAGACTCAAATTTTAAGTCTACAACTTTATGAAATGTTTAAGAATGGTTTAAGTCTAATTTTTTTTTTTTAATTTTAATTCTTTTCATGAATCACTTTTCTTCATTTAATCTTTTTAAATAATGTCATAATTTAATTTTTTTTGAATAATTTGACCTAAAAAATTGAAATTCCACAAATATAATTTTATTTAAGAAATGGGTGAGTATTTATAGAGTTTGGAGTGAGTTTTGGGGTTGGATCTTATTTAAATTAATTTAAAATATTATTTTGACCATTGGATTTAAATTTCAGTCGTTTGATCTTTTGTTTTACGTTAAAATAACTTATGGATCGTTGATTTAGGTTACTGTTGGAGTAAAAGAAAAAGGGAAAAAGAAAAAGGGAAAGAAAAAAAATAAAGCCAAAAGCGCCATGGCCTAAAATCTCTCTGCTGCACAGCAATCACGGGCCCCATTCATACCTCCTTGCACATAGGCTGCATCAGCCTTGAATGGGCTCCACACAAAAAAATCTAGTCCAAGCAATAGCTGAACTGGTATTTGGCCTCAAGTTTGGATTTTCTCAAGTCTTAGCCCCTTACTTTTTTTGGGTTGGGAGATGAAATGGGCTTAAATTTGAGATTATTTGGGTTATGCCTCATGAGTTGGAGATGGCCTTAGAAGAGATAGAGGGAGGGAAAAAGAAGCACAGAGACATGAATAGGTGGTAGTTGTTGAGAAGTTGCATATGATGATATATTTTATTTTTATTTTTATACAAGCGATATTGGGATTGCAGATCCAAACATAGAACGTCGAGAAATGTGCAAATGCTCTTAATTACTTGAACTACAAACTCATTGTCTATTCTGAGGTGATTTTAGGTCATGTTACTTTGTGCACGTTATGTAGTTCTAAGAGCATCTCTAAGGGAAGAAAAACTTCTCTGGCATGGGGATGCCAAGGTAAGCATTAAACTAAGCTTCGTGACCCCATCACTGCGACTAAGGTTGGGGATACTTAGTTTGAATGCTTACCCTAGCATCCCGGGAAGTTTTTCTCCTCCAATGGAGATGTTAAATCCAACGTGGCACTTTTAACATGTAGAAAAAACAGCAGAGATTCACTCTAACCGAAATGTTAAATCCTACGTGGAATAACATTTCTCTCTTTTGTTGTTATTATTGGTTGTTTGATTTTGTGATGTTATTTCATTATATATATTTTTAATTATTGTACCTAGAAAGTAATAAACCAATAAACACTATGTGATAAAATAATATTTTAATTTGACATGTTGGGTGGAATATAAAACTCTATTATATATCAAATTGTCACATAAGCCGTCAAATTCAAATTTAATGTTTGATATTTGACATCAAATTGTCTAAAATATACCACAAGCTCTTTCTCTTAATACTTCACCAATATCCATAATCTCATGTAGTCAATATACTTATAATCATTCTTCTCATCATAGGATTAAACAATACTCCAATGAACACCAATGTAATCTCATAAATCAAGCATAGCAAAAACTTGCGTAAAACACTAATCTCTTTGTAAGATACACGCATAGTATTTTGAATACTTTATATTTGTAGTATGTATAATACTTTATCTTCGTAGTATACTTCTCCTCATAGTGAATTTCATAAATACTTAAGAATGGTTACTTAAATTCAATTCACAATCATAAGTAAATTCCTTTCTTGTTAACTAATTCATTTTGTGTCCAATTTAGGCATGTTAATAAACTATTTTTAAAGGACCTCTCCCAAAGAATTCAATGGTATATAAAAAGAATGAGAATCATAGGTTTTAATCCATAACTCATGAACGAACAAGCTTTGTAAAATCATCTCGTCATGCCTTTGCTCGAGAGTGCCTTGTCTCGGTGTGTTAGTCAATTGATTACCAAAATATCCAGATTTAATAATTTAGAACATGAGCTTTAAATTCATATAAAGATCACTGAAAAGCATTTAGAAATGAATAAGGTATGAGCAAAGTTTTGTTAAAAACCATATTGAGAATAATTGAGGAAGTTATGATCAGTTGAATTAGTAAACTGTTTTGATAAAGCTAAACTGAGCAGTTTATGTTTTGATCTGTCCTCTCTTTACGTATTGATCCGTTGCGTACCCAAAACTATAGATTTACAGTTAACATCATAACCTTTATAAGAACATAAATTTTGTTGAAAACGGTTGAGAATATTGAGTGAGATATCAGCAATTGAAACTATATGAACTTCTTTCGAGTTTTCCGAAGAGTTTGGGCGGAAAAGTTTTGAGCAATTTGATTTTAGAAACAACTTTGATGCTAAAAACTCTTTCTAAATGTACATATAAAGTATATAATCATGTTAGACATATATAGAAGCATTAAATCAGATTAAAACAAAGTAAAACAGCAAAATTATCATAGAACTGCTGGGAACTGGAAAATTGTTACCGGATTTCATAAAACTTGTTTTAGCTCTAACTTTCTTGTTCCTTAACATTTTTAGGTGATTCAAAAGCCTAAACTCAACTGGTTTTCTTGTAGATTGTGATGGTATATTTATTTGAAGCTAAAACATAAAATATAACACGAAAATGAATACTTTACAGACGTGACGTTTTTAAAAATAGAGAATAAGGCGTTCTTTCATGTTTGATCCATTCTTAAGTATAAAGACTTTAGGTAGGTGTTCATATACTTACACTAGATGTTTATGAAGTGGTGATGAGAAGGTTGGAAGCTTGGATTCGAATTTGAGCTTCCTTAGTGCAAAAATGGAAGTTGTTGAGGGAGGTGACTTTAGCTATAACTTTTCTCTCAAATGCACTTTGTTTCTGCATGATGTCTTTCCTTGAGTTGTAGTCTGTAAGGAGATGAACACCAGCTGCCCCTTTATAGGCTAAGAACTAGTTGGAAATGAACTTGGGTCTCAAAGTTACCTGGTTACTATGTATGGTTAAAGGCCAAGTGGGGTGTTTAAAGCTTTGCAATTGAGTGTTTGAGATATTTTGAATGCTCCATGTGCAGCTGGAGGCTTACCCCACGTTTTAAAATTTTGATGATCTATTGAACAAAAAACTTATTTTCATTTTCTTTCTCTAAAAACACACCTAGGGATATTTTGGTATTTTCACACACAAATTCAAATATTCCGAATAAATTAACTAAATTCTAAAAAATCATCTTATGAATAAGAAACATGTTTTTAGAGCATTTAGAAGCACAAAGTTATATGTATAAGGGCATTTTCATAATTTCACCTAACTCCCAGAGACAAATATGTAAGAAACAAAATTTTACATTCCAAAATAGATGAGCAACAGGTTTTATGAACATTTAGAGTATTAAAATATTATTTTCCAGAATAGTGAAATAATTCCCCGTATAGGGGCATTTTGGTCATTTTCATTTAAAATTGCAAATCTATCCAATATATAGAATTGATTTTCTACTTTCAAAAGATTACATGAAAAATATATTAGGTGAACATACATAGCACATAAAAATGTTAATGATAGAGAGAACTCTTTTCACTCATTATTAGGGCATTGCCAAAATACTTTAAAACAAAAAAATAAAAGTGAAAATCGTAATTTGATTCCCAAAATTCTTTTTACACCTTAAATTAATTAAAACATCATATTCTACAGTAGTTTTAGGTATAGGGTTATTACAAAGACCCCATTTAAGATCACATTTGTCGAAATTTCCTCTTAATCTGTTTTCTAGAAATTAAAAATGTTTTCTTTAAGATGATAGATTTTTTAATGTAAGTTTCTTTCATTTGTGCAGGATAGAGGTGGAAATTTGGCTAATGGTGCTATTGCAAACCTTGTTGATGTACTTGGTTTTTGCACAGCTTATGTTCCGGGCCACCCTATGAATGTTTCTGTGGACATTTCCATCTCCTACATGTCAACTGCCAAGCTTCATGTAAGCAAAGCTTTCCCGCTCCAATCCAATACCCATTTCCCCACGCACCCTCTGTAGGCGTGAGTCCTTACTATTAGTTGTTTGTATGCCCAACTCGACAAGCAAGTCATAGAACACCATAGTCGACATTGACCAATCGAACAACTAAGTATGGACTCGACAACACTCCCCCTCAAGTTGATACTAAGACGTTTCGCATGCCCAACTTAACAAGAGAGTCATAGAACACCATACCCTTGTCATTTAAGCTAACCATTACGAGCTTCATAATTTTGTTTATTTTTGTGTGAAATTGCAGGATGAGTTAGAGATAACTTCAAGACTGTTAGGACGGATAGGACGTTACTCTGGAACAATTGTCATTTTGAGAAATAAAACAACTGGGGAGACAATAGCTGAAGGTCGACAGTCATTCTTTTCTTCTCGTCCCATTGCCAAACTCTGAGTTCTTTTTTCACATATTGTTTGCACTCAAAATTAAGTTTTTACACACAGTGACACATGAGGAGTGGAAAAGAGTTTATAGTTGATAATATACTAGTTTTTATTTTTTAAAGAGTATAAAATATGTTTGTGTACAAATTTAGGCATCACAACAATGCAGTTCGTTTCTTCTTCTCGTTCTATCGTAAAGTCGGCGTCGTTGTCTTGAAAACTAAAACTGACCTACACCGAACATTCTGTTCGGTGAATTGAAGGCTTCGGTTTTCTGTAGTGGTGGTGGGCTGTTATGGCTGTCGATTTGTCTTGGTTCGGTGACCCACCCTTTGTTCATACCTTTTTCTAACATATCCAAGGTTAAAAATCAAGTTGGATGTGAGTGGATTCGAATTAGTTCAACCCGAGTTGTACCCCTAGCTTTCTTTTTTTGTTACAGAGCATGGCGAAGCCAAAGACAAACAAAAGAAGAAACTAACAAATCACAGTCCTATCTTGGGCCTTTCCTAACTCATCATCGAGCAAAATGCTTAAGATGGAGTTAGAAGCAGACTCATAGAGGTGAAGACCCAAAGATAAACCATGCCCTTGTTTTGCTCCTTGTACACATGGCATACATCGCATCTCCAGTACAGATGACAACGGGCAGGTCAAGGGCCGGGTATGAAGATACCATCCCCGTTCCCGTTTCCCATCCCTGCCTCGGTTTCCGATATGAATATTTGGGAATCCTTGTCCCTATCTTGATCGTGGGATGGTATCCCAAACTTGGCCCAACTCATTTTCTAAAATTTTAAATATATATATATATCCACAGTCCCGATCTCTTGGACCACAGGAGTCCAAGAGATTGTGGTCACCCACCGTTGGATATTAATCCAATGGTTGAAATTTTTTTTTAAAAATGAGTGCAAGAGTGAGTGAACCGTTGAATTTACATCCAACGGTGAGTGACCACAAATTTCTTGGACCCCTGTAGTCCAAGAGATCAGGACTGTATATATCCATATTATAGTGAGATGAACTATAAAATTTTACTCAACTACTAAAAATCATCCCAATTTAATTTGACACGGCTAATAAAATTATATTAGAATAAATTAAATAGGGTTAGTTTTTAGTTTAGTACTCTGAACTCTCACTCTTAAGGTATGTTTGTCCCTGCATTCTTAATTTTAACAATCATGTACCCTAATCTTTTTAATTTTTTGTAATTTAGTTCCGGCGTTAACTTCACAGTTAAGATTTTTATTAATTGCCTACGTGGCAGGCTTGGGTTCCACCTATTTGCTTCTTTAGATCTTCGTTGAAGGATAGTTTTGGGGCATTGATGTCTTCCACAAGTATTGTTGTTAAAAACCTTTGACACATTTTCTGCAAGTTTGGGCTTGAAGACACCAATTGTTCGAAAATACCCTTCAACTGCCACATCAAAAGAAGTGAATAGGTAGGACCTTGGCATGTCACGTAGGCAATTAATGAAAATTTGATGGTGAAGTTAAGGTTGGAATCAAATTGTAAAAAATTGAAAAGTTTAGGTTACTTGATTGTTTAAATTGAGAGTTTATGGGTAAACATACATTAAGGGTGAGAGTTAATTAGGCCATGTTTGGTACGCCTCACTAGACTGGACTGGGTTAAATAGTACTCAAAACCCTTGTTTGGTAAGAGACGAGACTAACTTAAATGAGACTGTAATATTTTTTTTTGGCCAGATATTGTTATAAATCTTTGAATTGGGTTTCTTTGTAGCATTTATTTATCTTTTAGGTCAAAACCCCAATTAAATGTTAATATTATAAGAATTATTTTTTAGTGGTCAGTACTTAATCCAGCTTAGGCCAATCCGAGCTAATCCGAAACAGTCTCAAGATTTAGTCCAATCCATGATAGTCCGCCGTGCTAAACGACCCCTTAAGGTACTAAATTGAGATTAACCCAAAAAATAAGTCCAAAGCTTCACCATCTTACAAAGTTTAGTGTAACTTTTTAATTGTTATATTGTATTCTATTATACATTTATTAATTAAAAACAAATACATCACTTATTGAGCCGAGTTCGGGACCATCCCTGTTTCCACTTGAAATCTTCCCTCATTAAGATCAGGGGCCTGACCCAACGGGGATTTCTCCAATCACGGTTCAGTAAAACTGATGTAGAACAGATGGCAGATTTTATCGCGGTTGAGCTAGAAAAAGGACGTAGCGGGAATATGCAGTTTTGTCATCCAAGCTCCGATTAGGACGCAAAATACCTTTTCGGAAAGGGAACGAAGCCACGAGTGTAACTCACTGCTTTGCTGTGACATAAGGTGGATTTTGGCATTCTGAGGTCGTTTGGCCTTCCAAAACTGCAGTTAAAGTTTGGTAGTTAATTTTCCAATAAATTCTGTTTTGGACAGTTTAGGAGTTACGTTATTAAGACTCCAAATTAATCCTGTTTTTTTTTCAGTTTTATGTAATAACTCCCCTAGTAGTTGAAGGGTTGAGGGTTGTTGAGAAATGTGTATTTAGACAGGTTTGTCTAATGTATCTGGAACTCAACTTTTAATCATATTATTCCAAGAGAGCTTCTCTTAATTTTCTGGTGGAATCCAGTTTTATTGTTACTCACGGTTTCGCTTGAAACCTTTGTTGCTTGTGCTGCGTCAAGTGGTATCAGAGCGGGTCTCTCCCGTCTCGGTATTCTTGTCTTTATCTTATTATGGGTGATCGAGAAGCTGATGTCCCAACCCCAATTACCCGAGCAGATCTGGACGCTCAAAACCGACGGATCGACAACCTAACCAACCAATTTGGGGAGATGCGAGAATTGTTGTTGCAAGCTCTTGGTGGCAACAATAGGAGAGAAGGCAGAGATAACGAAAGAAGAGATGGCGAGAGAAGAGACAATAGGAGGCAACTTAATCCGGATAGTGAGTCCGAGTCAGAAGAAGAACTTGAAGAACCACCACCGCCGGCTAATAATCCTCGTCATCATAATCGTAATTACGAGAATTTTGGCGATTATCGGATTAAAGCAGAAATTCCTAACTTTTGGGGAAATCTGAAGATTGAAGACTTCTTGGATTGGCTTGTAGAAGTGGAGAGGTTTTTCGATATTATGGAGGTTCCTGAGCATAAGATGGTGAAGATGGTAGCTTTCCGCCTTAAAGCTACAGCGGCTGTTTGGTGGGATCAATTGCAAAATTTACGGCGGAGGCAAGGAAAACAGAGGGTTCGAACATGGCGGAAGATGAAGTCGCTTATGATGGAACGATTCTTGCCCACAGATTATGAGCAGATTCTCTACCGTATGTACCTAGGCTGTGCGCAAGGCACCCGTTCGGTTTCTGAGTATACCGAAGAGTTCATGCGTTTGGCAGAGCGAAACCATTTGACCGAAACTGACAATCAAAAGGTCGCAAGGTACAACAATGGGCTGAAAATTTCCATCCAGGAAAAAATTGGCATGCAGAATATATGGACTTTGCAGGAGGCGATTAACATGGCATTGAAGGCTGAACTGTTGGAGAAGGAGAAACGCCAACCCAACTTCCGCAGGAATGCGACGGAAGCCTCTGATTATACTGCTGGTGCTTCTAGTGGCGCAGGAGATAAGGGGAAAGCACAGCAGCAGAGTTCTGGAGGGATGACAAAACCAACAACAGTTGGCCAAAACAAAAACTTCAACGAGGGCAGCAGCCGGAATTACAACAGAGGGCAGCTCCGAAACCAGTCCCAGAATCTGTATGCTAAGCCCATGACGGACATATGTTACCGTTGCCAAAAACCAGGGCATCGTTCTAATGTTTGTCCAGAGCGGAAGCAGGCTAACTTTATCGAAGAAGCCGATGAAGATGAAGAAAACGATGAAGTCGGGGAAAATGATTATGCAGGGGCTGAATTTGCAGTTGAAGAAGGAATGGAGAAGATTACCCTAGTTTTGCAGAGAGTTCTTTTGGCACCAAAGGAGGAGGGGCAGCGTCATAATATTTTTCGTTCCCTCTGCTCAATCAAAAACAAGGTTTGTGATGTGATCGTCGACAATGGAAGTTGCGAGAATTTCGTGTCAAAGAAATTGGTGGAATATTTGCAGCTATCAACGGAACCACATGTCAGCCCTTACTCACTAGGTTGGGTTAAAAAAGGCCCTTCGGTTCGTGTAGCTGAGACTTGCCGTGTGCCGCTGTCTATTGGTAAGCATTACAGAGATGATGTCTTATGTGATGTTATTGACATGGATGCATGCCATATTTTATTAGGGCGTCCTTGGCAATTTGATGTGGATGCGACTTTCAAGGGACGAGATAATGTCATTCTGTTCTCTTGGAACAACCGGAAAATTGCAATGGCAACTACACAGCCCTCAAAACCCTCTGTTGAGGCCAAGACGAGGAATTCTAGCTTCCTAACCCTAATTAGCAACGAGCAGGAGTTGAACGAGGCAGTCAAGGAAGCTGAGTGTTTTTGTCCCTTGGTGTTGAAGGGGTTGTTGAAACTTGGCCGAGGAGGAGGTGACATTCCACAAGATGTGCAGCAGATTTTGTCTCAATTTCAGGAATTATTTTCTGAAAATCTGCCAAACGAGTTGCCACCTATGCGGGACATACAACACCGAATTGACTTGGTGCCTGGAGCTAGCCTTCCGAATCTGCCCCATTATCGGATGAGCCCCAAGGAGAATGACATCCTCAGAGAGCAGATTGAAGAATTACTGCGGAAGGGATTTATCAGGGAGAGTTTGAGTCCCTGCGCAGTTCCTGTTTTGTTGGTTCCGAAGAAAGACGAGACTTGGCGAATGTGTGTTGACAGCTGAGCAATCAACAAGATAACAGTGAAGTACAGGTTTCCCATTCCACGATTGGAGGATATGCTGGATGTTCTTAGCGGCTCAAAGGTGTTTTCCAAGATAGATTTGCGAAGCGGTTATCACCAGATTCACATCAGACCTGGCGACGAATGGAAAACAGCGTTCAAGAGCAAGGACGGATTATTTGAATGGTTGGTGATGTCATTCGGATTGTCAAATGCGCCTAGCACCTTCATGAGACTCATGAATCAGGTTCTTCGACCATTTATTGGCTCTTTTGTCGTGGTTTATTTCGATGACATTTTAATTTACAGCACCACAAAAGAAGAGCATCTTGTGCATTTGAGGCAAGTTTTAGACGTTTTGAGAGAAAATAAACTGTTTGTGAACCTTAAAAAATGTACTTTCTGCACAAATAAGCTACTGTTCTTGGGTTTTGTTGTTGGTGAGAATGGTATCCAGGTTGACGACGAGAAGATCAAGGCAATCCTTGACTGGCCAGCTCCAAAAACAGTTTCTGAAGTTCGGAGTTTCCGTGGCTTGGCCACCTTTTACAGGATATTTGTGAGGCATTTCAGCTCTATCGCTGCACCTATCACAGAGTGTTTAAAGAAGGGCCAGTTCAGTTGGGGAGAGGAGCAAGAGAGGAGCTTTGCAGAAATAAAAGAAAAGCTTTGCACCGCGCCAGTTTTAGTCCTTCCAAACTTTGAGAAAGTTTTCGAAGTTGAATGTGATGCCAGCGGTGTGGGAGTCGGAGCTGTGCTTTCACAAGACAAGTGGCCAGTTGCATTCTTCTCTGAAAAATTGAGCGATGCACGTCAAAAGTGGAGTACTTATGACCAAGAGTTCTATGCGGTTGTTCGGGCTTTGAAGCAATGGGAGCACTATCTTATCCAGAAGGAATTTGTTTTATTTGCAGATCATCAAGCGTTGAAGTATATTAACAGCCAGAAAAATATTGATAAAATGCATGCTAGATGGGTGACTTTCTTGCAGAAATTCTCGTTCGTTATCAAGCATACTTCCGGCAAGACAAATCGTGTGGCGGATGCGCTAAGTAGAAGAGCTTCATTGTTAATTACGCTGACTCAAGAAGTTGTGGGGTTTGAATGTCTGAAGGAATTGTATGAAGATGATGCTGATTTCCGGGAAATTTGGACTAAGTGCACCAATCAAGAGCCGATGGCAGATTACTTTCTTAATGAAGGATACTTGTTCAAAGGCAACCAGCTGTGTATTCCAATTTCCTCTTTGAGGGAGAAGCTCATTCGGGACTTGCATGGTGGAGGGTTGAGTGGCCACCTGGGTCGTGATAAAACAATTGCAGGGATGGAAGAGAGATTTTACTGGCCACAGCTCAAACGAGATGTTGGAACTATTGTGCGCAAGTGCTACACTTGTCAAACTTCGAAGGGGCAGGTACAAAACACCGGATTATATATGCCATTACCAGTTCCTAACGATATTTGGCAGGATCTTGCTATGGATTTTGTCCTCGGCTTGCCCCGAACACAAAGGGGAGTGGATTCTGTATTTGTGGTGGTTGATCGGTTCTCAAAAATGGCGCATTTCATAGCTTGCAAGAAGACTGCTGATGCATCAAATATAGCCAAACTGTTTTTCAGGGAGGTTGTTCGCTTGCATGGGGTCCCTACATCCATTACATCCGATCGTGACACCAAGTTCTTGAGCCATTTTTGGATCACCTTGTGGAGGCTGTTTGGGACTACTTTGAATCGTAGCAGCACTGCCCATCCCCAAACCGATGGCCAGACTGAGGTTACAAACCGAACATTGGGCAATATGGTACGCAGCGTCTGTGGAGAGAAGCCAAAACAATGGGATTATGCATTACCGCAGGTGGAGTTTGCGTATAACAGTGCAGTCCATAGTGCCACCGGGAAGTCTCCATTTTCCATTGTTTATACTGCTATGCCTAACCATGTTGTAGATTTGGTGAAACTGCCTAGAGGCCAACAAACCAGTGTGGCAGCAAAAAATTTGGCGGAGGAAGTAGTGGCTGTTCGAGATGAAGTCAAGCAGAAACTTGAGCAAACTAATGCTAAGTACAAAGCTGCTGCGGATAAGCATAGGCGAGTTAAAGTGTTTCAGGAAGGTGATTCTGTGATGATATTTCTGAGGAAGGAGAGGTTTCCAGTTGGCACATATAGCAAGCTTAAACCAAAAAAATATGGTCCTTACAAAGTGCTCAAACGGATCAATGATAATGCCTATGTTATTGAGTTACCGGATTCCATGGGAATATCCAATATTTTTAATGTTGCAGATTTATATGAGTTCCGTGAAGATGAGGTCCTTTATCCAAATCATAACTCGGGGTCGAGTTCCTCGGAGGTGGAGGGGACTGATGTAGAACAGATGGCAGATTTTATCGCGGTTGAGCTAGAAAAAGGACGTAGCGGGAATATGCAGTTTTGTCGTCCAAGCTCCGATTAGGACGCAAAATACCTTTTCGGAAAGGGAACGAAGCCACGAGTGTAACTCACAGCTTTGCTGTGACATAAGGTGGATTTTGGCATTCTGAGGTCGTTTGGCCTTCCAAAACTGCAGTTAAAGTTTGGTAGTTAATTTTCCAATAAATTCTGTTTTGGACAGTTTAGGAGTTACGTTATTAAGACTCCAAATTAATCCTGTTTTTTTCAGTTTTATGTAATAACTCCCCTAGTAGTTGAAGGGTTGAGGGTTGTTGAGAAATGTGTATTTAGACAGGTTTGTCTAATGTATCTGGAACTCAACTTTTAATCATATTATTCCAAGAGAGCTTCTCTTAATTTTCTGGTGGAATCCAGTTTTATTGTTACTCACGGTTTCGCTTGAAACCTTTGTTGCTTGTGCTGCGTCAAAAACCTTGCAATCTTCAATCAAGCAAAGGAGAGGGTGAGACTGTAAAGTATCATCAATTTTGTAAGAGGGTTGATTTACTGAGTGAGTATTTTATGACAAGGTAAAAAAGAAACCACCTTTAAGTTGTAATCTGTTTGCCTTTTGGTGATTCTTGAAATTGAGGGTTGATTTACTTATTTTCACATTATGAACTTTTTTTAATCATGTCCTAATTGTTGTTAACTGACTAAATTTTAGGGAAATAAATGTACTGCATATCCAGCGGTTAAGCTTAATGTGGTTTTGTCGGGAGCAAAATGGCTGGAACCTGATCCAATAGATGGTTGCTTCACGGATGGAGATTTGGTTACTGGAGCAGTGTGGCCGGGCCACCCAGAGTTCATTTCTCAGTTGATGACATTGCTTGATATTCGAGTATCATTCTAGTTGCTGTTTGTCGGGTCAGCTGCTTGCATGTACTACATGTAATTCATGAAAGAATAAGGAATGTATGTTGTGTTATGTTAAGGTGACGTTTGTATATATGAGGGAACAAGTGACACTCTGGTTTTGATATGCATATGCCATGTTCCATGCAAGTTTGGTTGTGGATGAACAGTAAGAAAAGAGAACTAGCCAACAAAACCCAAACAAAAGGTTAAAAAATAAAGTTAGAAGCACAAAAGCTGGAAACAAAATAATAAAAAAAAGAAAAAAGAACAGTGCATACACACCATGAGAACTTAACCGACAATCTGCAAATGTCTACTTAAAACAAAAATAAGAACACAACTACACAAAACTGAGTGTAGAAGAAACTTATTAGAAACTTAAAAAACAAACTGAAACAAGACAACAACTACAAGGACCATGCTAAAACGAAAGCAAAACAAAAAGTAACCATAAAAAGAAACAAAAGCCTACTAAAACCAAAGAAAACTAAAGACACAAAACAAGAAAAATAAACACAATGACACAACAAAAGGAAAACAAAAGTAACAAAGAAAACACCAAGATGATCGTTCTAAATGTAACAACATAACATGGCCAACAAGGCAAAACTTATTTGGTGTTGTAGTAACCATCAAACCACAAGAAACTACTCCGAACTTATTTGTTAACGTTGAAAACACCCAACACAACCGTTAGTAACTGCTCCCAACTTTGGACCTGCAATGCTTGTAGAGGATCAAATGAACCGCCAAAAACTGCTCCCTACTTTGGAACTGCCAAGGCTTGTATAGGGGCAAAAACCATGCAACAGAAAGGGAGGCTCCGAAAAGAAGGTCACAACAGAGCAACTCTAACAGTAAAATATGAAGAAATGTGCAGAACAAAATCCCATACCACCACTAATGGAAGAGGAACCAATTAGATGACGTAGGATCATCGACATGTGAGTGTGGCGATCCAACTGTGCCGAAGAAGGAGAAACATAGAAAACAGAGAGTAAGAGAAACAGAGAAACAGAAAAACTGAAACAGCACTTCGATTCATCCCCGTATATTGACGTTCTTAATCAAAGTTGCGATACTAAAACGCAAAACCAAAAGGTGGAATAGTTCTGCAGTTGGTGGAATTGGGAAAGGCAATGGGTGGTTCCTGAGAGGATAGTCTGTGTCGAAACTTCTCTGGTATCTGATGTTGTTTGAAATCTTCTTTACAGTTAAATCATGACACACTCACTCATATGTTAATATTACTTGAATAAAATGGCCTAGGCGGGCGGCTAGGCAGTCTAGGCGGTTGCTAGGGCGGTCGCTAGGTGGTCGTGCTTATGAGAGAGAGAGAGAGAGAGAGAGAGAGAGAGAGATGAGGATTGAAGAAGAGAGGTCGCCGGTTATGTCTGAGCGAGAGAGAGGGGCCAGAAGACGGCTCGTGTTCGAATGAATTCAAGGAGATCCATTTTGTCTCGGAGTCATTATATTCTATTAATAGCGTATAGCCGCACGGCTATACTTTTAGATATTCAACGCTAGAGCCGCACGGCTATACTCTTTAATAATTCTATTTATGCACCCTGGGTCAAAACAAGTCTATTTTTAAAAAAAAATTAAAATTAAAACACCGAGTATATATATACATAGTGGGATCCTTTTTTTCTTTTAAATTTTGTTCCCAATTTTCGTTTATCAATAAGAGTAGTTTATAACATTATCCATTACTATTGTGTTTCAAGTGAATTTGTTTATGAAGTCTGTGTACAAACAGAGGAGGTCAAGGAGAGGACATTGGAGATGTATGTCTTTACCTTCGCTCCCCTCATTAGTAGATAAAAAGAATATTCCTTTAAAATATATTCTTAGTTGAAACCATCTATTTTCTATTTTTATATGTATAATCTCGTACCACATGAGAAAAAATACTAATTGATAATTGTATTTGCATATCTATGACAACATTAATATGTGTCGTTAATTTTTCGAATAGAACTATTTGTTAACCGATCAAATAAGAATTTCTATCGTTATGTGACCATTTCCAAATAATGCAAAGGATTCCAAAATTATAAAACACTGCTCAAATGCCCAAGAATCATATCCATACTGAATTTGGTTTTATCTCAGCAGCCAGGTGAAGATCATACATGAAATGAAACAAAACATGAAATATCACCACATAAAACTAACAAGAACAGCAGAATCATTCTCAATACATTGTTAACTGCCTATTTAACTAAGGACGTTCATTTTTTTTTTTCGAAAAAAAAGATTAATGATATTCCTTTGCACCGTTAAGGGCCAGCTTCTCAATTTCTCTTTCAGGTTGCCTTTTTATCCAAAGATGAAGTCTTTCACACAACCTTCAGCAGATTCTGTCGCCCTCTTAATCTGCCATCACAACTTTGTGCCATTAGCCTTCCAAACACTTAACGTACACCAAGTACAGAAATTATTCAACAATACCGATATCTATCAAAAGAACCTATGACAATCGCCAATTACCAATGAAGAAAATGAAAGTTTTCTAAGACACAGGAAAAGGGAACATGAACACAGAGAAGAATCTCAGCTCAGCTAAAGGCATCCTGCTTTATAATATAGATGGTGAGACAAAACATGCTTTACGTTAAACAATCTAGTCTTTAACTACCTAATAATACCTCAGCACTAATCTTAGCCATAATCTGTTTCAAAGGCCAAGATTGACAATCAACTGCACCTCCAGCAGGCAAGGTACTTTGCAATAACGAATTCCTTTCATGTCTGCACCTATTTCTAAATTCTAACTCGGAAAATTTGTCACTATTCCATTGAGTATCATATAGTTCTAGTTTCATGAACACTCCTACAAGCAGTCCACTACACAAACTGGTTCACATTATCATTTTGATAATGAGATATGGCAACAGGAGAGACGTCGTATAACAAAATTAGTTCAAATCACATAACCCAAATTTGGTCAACAACTAGCAACTCAAGTTCAAGCCCAAATTCTAAAGACCCCAAAATTTTGAACTAAAAGTGCAAACAAGAAGAGAAAATTGTAACCCCAAGACTAATTTTCATTTTCTCCCTACCATTTCTTAACAAGATCCAGTAGTAATTTTACAGAAAGAAATCACCTGAAAAACAAAGAACATACATGGTCCAGAGCATGGGCTCAAAGCCATAATCAGCAGCCAAAGGGTAAAAGTACAGACTTTGACACTTGTTCAAATCTGAACTTGAGGGTCGAGGTCTTTTAAGAGTCATTATATATAGTTATTTTTTCCCCTGTCTATATATTGAGAGGAAAACAAATCTGTACTTGTCTTAACCACTTGAGCTACAAGCCTTTTGAATATATATTGTTTCTCACATTACTTATTTCCCCAAATCACAATTTGGCACATTTGTATAAATAATTTTATCAACAACACAAAAGAAAAATATTTGCACACCTATCAAACTGAATTTGGCAGGAAAATAGGAGGAAAATTCCCACCATAAAAGCTTGAAATACTTAGCCAAATAATTGATAAGCAGAACAATGGCCATGTTGCATTACTTTCCAAAATGCCTATAGACCGTTTACTATTCAAAACCAGATATTAAGAAACTGAAAAGGAAAATGCAGGGGCTGTATATCTCAGTTGCATACTAGCAAATCATGTTAATGAATCACAAAACTGCAACTCAATCAGTTTAATCAGCTAGTTTCCCTCCAGCATTCATGGGTAAAGAGAAATCTCATATACCTGTAATGCATCATGTATGCTGCGGCCACTGGTTTGACGCAAAAGGAAGCGGAGCGGGTGAGCCTTGGCTTGGCTATCTTCTTGTCCTCTTCAAGAGAGATTAGTGAAAGATTGGCTGGGTTCTCGATCATCAGTTTAGCTACCAGATATCCTGAGATGCTCCAGGTCTGGTACTTCCTCGCTTGCTTCCCGATATATCTCCCTGCCTTGCCGTCATAGTATTCTGGCCACCCGTCTTTTGAGAGCCGCTGCTCCACCTGTTCAATTGCTCTCTGAGTCTGAGGCCTCCCCGTCTTGATACATGCTGCAGTAAGCAATCACAGCAGTGCTACAAGACAGATGCAACAACGTTAACCAATTGTTTCAGAATAAACACACAAGTCAGAATTCGGTGAACAAGCATCAAAATATCATGAATAGCACAACCATTTGGCACGCTTTCCCAAATTACATTCAGAAATGTAGCCCACAGCATTTATATACCAGAAGATTTTGACTGGAAAAGTGGTTACAATCAGCAAATAAAGATGTTTAAAATAAAAGATACTATGTCAGGTAAGTAGTAGCCTAGTTTACTAAATAAAAACAATAACTGGCCTACTCATAGAAAGTGGGTACTAATGTTCATGAAATGTAAGTGAAAGGTCTCAGTCAAATAGAACTAGCACTAGGCTTCAAGTAGAAAAATAGAACTGCAAATTGTAATATCAAGCAAATAGACACAGGGGACATTATCTGAAAGATTTACAAATCAACGGAAACTAACAAAAGCAGGCTTGAGCCACCGATATTTAAGCAAAAACCCTTATACTTTAATGGTGAAAATGACTACTAGAGGTGCTAAAATGAATAAACGTAGCACGTAACAGAGACAAATCAAAACAAGACATAAACAGAAAGAACAGAAAAGATCAAGAATTAATACAAATAGCACATTGTGATAACACCATCTCCATGAGACTTACTTGGCCAACAGCCACCATTGTGATAACTCCATGAAACTTCTCTGGGTTATCTGTTGTTGTTCGAAAATCTTCTTTACAAGTTAAATACTTGAACACACTCACTCATATTGTTAATATTACTGAATAAATGGCCTAGGCGGGCGCTAGGCAGTCGCTGGGCGGGGCTAGGCGGTCTAGGCAGGAGCTTGCGCCTAGAAAAAAAAAAAACCATTTTGGAATCTCCATTTTGGGACGAGATGACGATGGTGCTATGAGCGAGAAAGAGAGAGATGAGGATTGAAGAAGAGAGGTCGCCGCCGGTTATCTGAGCGAGAGAGAGGGGCTAAAAGACGGTCGTGTTCGAATGAATTCAAGGAGATCCATTCTATCTCGCTCGTAGTCATTTTATAACGTATAGCCGCTCAGCTATACTGCTAGATATTCTATTTTTTTAAAGAAATTAATATATATATTAAATTTTTTCTCTAATTTTCGTTTATCGATAAGAGTAGTTTATAACATTATCCACATGTCATTACCCGAGTCTTTATTGCCCCCGCTTTAATACTATATTATACACATACATACGTGTTTTTCAATAATATGTTTTATACATGTCTTAAAGACTCAGTAAAATTCACTTTTTTAAAAAAAGTAAACGTACAATACTCGTATTGTAAATCTACGTTAAGTATTTCTCATGTTTAATACATGTATTTTGTTACAAAATTTCAATAAGACACACAAAATTCACGTATTTTACAAAAAAATCTCACATATTATTGAATAGAAATCAAATATATTAAATTATTATATAGTGGCCGATTAATATCTAATTTGGATATGTTGAAACTAGCAAATTAATATCTCTAGAGTATAAACTAAAGCAACAAAGATGGTGCTTTTTTCTTAACTTTTTATTTACTAAATTGTATAGCCGTGCGGCTATACTTGTCAAACTAAAACCACTGGGTGAAGAAAGGAAGGTTTTGATCACTTGTTCCCATGGTGGCTGCAGCAGCCAGAGCAGCCAATATAGCATCAATCCTCAGACTATAGTAGTCACCTAATTTTACAATTGATTAAGTGTGGAAGTGCAGTTAAGGATACATGATTGAAAGATTAAGGCAAGAGGAAATCTGTTTTAGCCCTCATGAACTTTTTAAGTTACAAGCCAGAATTCTACTGCATTGTTGTTTTCTTACTCCATCCATACTTGGTAAAATAGATCTAACACCATAATTTTTTTCTCTCATCCAGTTTAACAATTCTTTCACTTTTTTGCCACGTATGATTACATTTATTTTTTGGATTTTTTGATACTTACATATTTGTTTTTTCATTTTTAATTTACTTTGTTATTCCCATCATGTCCCTAAAAATTAAATAGGTAGAAATTTATTTTTGTCATAATAATTAGCTATTATATCTTTGAAATAATTAAATAAGGCAACAAATCGCGTCTCCTATAATTTTTGAAATAGCTATTATATTTCAGTCATGCTCCTATATGAATGTTGGCTTTTTTTTTTTTTTTTTTTTTTTTTCTGTTGTGGCTTTGTATTCTTGCATTATGGCAACCTGTACACAAGGTACATATAAATATTCTTTACTATTTTCCATAGCTTTTGTTATTCACTGATTTTGTTTGTATGTTTTCTTCTTTGATAATACAATTCCTCACTAATTTACTCTCATTGTTTTACATTTGATTTTGTTTAGCTCACTTTTTTTCTTCATGTTTTTGTTTCTGTAAAGTTCATTCCCACATAATTTCTTTAATTAAGATGCAATTAACGATTAACATATGCGGGTTTTGTGTCCCCCCTACTCCCACATCATTTTCAATTCCTTTGTTCCTTGATAGTTAATTATCTTCAAGATTTTCCTATTTTTCCCACATTTTAGTTGTGGCGTTTTACGATTATTGGTTGTATCACTCAAATCCACACATTTTATCTAAAATCTACATATTTATCAGGTAGAGTAGAGTATACTACTTATGTGTTAGGTACATTATGTTATATTTACCTAGTAATTAGGTACATTATTTTATATTTACCTAGTATTTAGGTACATTATGTTATATTTACCTGGTATTTAGGTACATTATGTTATATTTACCTAGTAATTAGGTACATTATCTTATACTAGCCTCTCTGCACGCGTTTCTGCGCCTGCGAGAGGCTTTTTTTAAAAAAATTTAAATTTATTTTAGAATTAAAAAAGATAATAGATAGTTGTGTTCCATAAAAATAGGATCCATTATCTGAATTTTCTTTTAATTTTAATTTTTTTAATATGAAAAATTGTGAATTTACCATATTATCCTCATTTAATTAATAATTCTAATTCTTAATGTTTGCATTAATCAAGGGCATTTTATGGTATTTTGAATGTTTCACCATTCTCTGCCTTTTGCTTTATATATATAGATTTACCCAATAATTAGATATATTATATTATACTAGCCTCTCTGCATGCACTTCCGCTCTTGCGAGAGGCATTTTTTTTTAAAAATTTTAAATTTTAGAATTAAAAAGTGTTCCATAAAAATAGGATCCATTATTTTTTATTTAATTTTACTTTTTTTTATAAAAAGTGTGAATTTACCATATTATCCTCATTTAATTAATAAGTTTAGTTCTTAATGTTTGCATTAACCAAGGATATTTTCTGGTATTTTGAATGTTTCACCATTCTCTGCCTTTTGCTTTATATATATAGATTTATCTAGTAGTCAGATAAATATTTGTTGGGAAGATATCATCATTAATTCTCCTACTTTCATTGTTTTATATGAACTTCTTTTATGTCATGGCGGCAATAGAAGGATTCTAAATTTAAAATCTGAAATCTATTTAGAAGGAAATAATCGATATATTAATTTGGATTTTCAATTACTGTTGTTTTCTTATTTACCTCAAAGGTTAAAATTGACACATGAAAAAATTAATAAAAGTCAATGGATTACCTATTTAGTCGATTAAAGAATTAATTAGAATTTAGAGTTTCCTATTCCTCTATATTTAAAATTTTTGATATTTTTATTGACAAAATAAATTTAAAGAAAAAAAACAAAACAAAACCATACAAGAAACTGGACTAAAACCCAAAATTGGAAGACAATTTATTCAACGACAGGGCCATGAAGTTATAAATATAGGGGCAATTCAAATTAAAAGTCAAGCAATGTAAAAACGAAATAGGGAAACCATATCAGCTTTTTAATTCTTGTCAATATTTTTTTGTGAATTTATCTTTTATTTGTTGCACTGCAACTTGAAAAGGATAACACAATGAACTCGATTGGGTTTATCGGTATTTTGTTTTTGGTTAACATTGGTGTATAATTTTATCCTATCATACTAGTTTGAAAACTAAAATGAGTTAATAGATTTGTTTAGTTCGATTATGCTATTAGTTTGATGCTTAAATCAATCTAACATGAATCATAAATTGGCCGAGTTGCTTATCCCTACTTACTTATCATGCCCAACAAATTTATGACTCCGCCCTTAAAGTGATGTTGCTACTACTATAATGAGTCCAAGAGCAGGAGATTCTACACGTAAGTACATGTACAATATGACTATTGTACGTTTGCTTTTTAAAACACGTGAGATATATATAGAACACAAATATATTATTGAAAAATACATATGTACATGTATAATAAAGTATTAAACGTTAAAGTGTTAAATTCTTTATACCTATAATAACTCTGGAAAAGTAAAAAATTAAAAAAGGAAAATATAGACTCGGGTAATGATCTAATAATAATGGATAACTACAACACACATGGAATCACCTTCGATATAAAGGGACCTAATGCACTTAGTAAGTTATGTGCAACCCTCTAAAGAGACTCCAGAACTCAATCTCAATCATATTTCCAGTCCCAAGATTAGCAGAAAACCCACATATCCATATTCCACTAGAGTCCCTTAGCAGATCAACATCAATTACAATGGAGGACTCCAGTGGATTTGAATGACTTCTCTTGTAGGTTTAATATTAATAACAATATTAATCTCAAACTACTAACTAGCAGACTGCAGAATCGTGTGTGTGATGAGGATATGGCGGAGGCTCATAACCAGGTTTTAAAATGGAATTACATCTCCATTTCCAACAATGCCACGGAGAAGCAGTGAACAATGCTGCAGAATAGTGTGCTCCACCATAGTCTCAGGGAGTTCACAAAACAATGTTGAGTTATGGGCCATGATAGTCCAGGGGCCCATCATTTGGAAGCAATATGCTCTTTACAGTGCGATGTTGATTTTATAATGGTCGAAGCAATGCCAGTTCTTTCTTTTAGATTATTATTATTTTATTATCCATTATTTATCAATATTATGTTGGGTATGCATCACGCGGCTTTTTATATGTCTAAGTTGCCATTGTGAACGGTAAAGCACTTTTCACTTTAATGCCAGTATACCCTTTCAGGTAGGTGGGAAAGCAAATATGGAGATGAGGAAGGTGAACAAGTCTCTGCAGCTAACCCAGGAAGAGTCAGAGTCCGTCTCGCAACTCGTCATTCCAGCTAAAGGATACGGCGAGTCGAGCTTCTACGAGGCTTTTGCTCTTCGAGGCATCCGACTGGATCGAGTCGAACCAGGAGTACTCGTCGTCTGTTCTTTCAAGGTCCCTTCCCGTCTCGCCGTGAGTCTTCTTGAAATTAATCACTTGAGCTACAAACTCTTACACTTTTTTTTCTTTTTTAGTCTTTATAGGTTAGGTTCTTTAATTAACTTGGCTATTGAAAATATTTTGTTTAATATGAGAGAGTTTTAAATGTGAGTTTTAAAATTGTTCGCAGGATAGAAGTGGAAATTTGGCTAATGGTGCAATTGCAAACCTTGTTGATATAGTTGGTGCTGCCGTAGCTTATGTTCCAGGCCAATCTTTGAATGTTTCTGTGGACATTTCCATCTCCTACATTTCAACTGCCAAACTTCATGTAAGTAAAGCTTTCCACTCCAGTCCCCATTTCTCTTTGATACATGTCTGGTTTAAATTGATTAGAAATAATTCCTTTAGTTTTTTTCCTTTTTACTGCAAAATTTGGTTGCAAATAAAATGATTGGGACAGGCACCACCAGTTCTTGTGTGCACTTTGTGCATACGGCACCACACTCAAATGGGTAGGACGAGAGTGTGTGTGGTCGTTTGCTTGACCTGATTCGAACCTTAGAATTTCTCCTAATTCTAACCCATTTCTCCAACCACTCTAGTTATTTAAGTTAACCCCAGCGGGCTTCATAATTTTGTCTTTCATTTGGGCTACTATTTTGTGTTTCTAGTTGTGGGATTTACCATAATTACTTGTCACGTGTGTGTGGTGTATTTATCACGTGCATATAATCTTTGTATCGTTCTAATTTTATCAGATATCGGAGAAGAGACTTATAACATATGATTATGTTTTTAATGTAAAATTGCAGGATGAGCTAGAGATAACTTCAAGAATGTTAGGACGAGTAGGAGGTTGTTCTGGAACAATAGTCATTTTGAGAAATAAAACAACTGGGGAAATTATAGCTGAAGGTCGACATTCATTGTTTCGTTCACATGTTGGTCCCATTCCCAAACTCTGAGTTTGTTTCGTCTTTCTGCAATTAATTGTTTTTTTATTAAAAGCATGGCCAAGTTTTTGGGCTTAAAAGGACGGAGACCAGGTTGTTGGCCTAGATTCTTCTTTATTGTACTATTCGTATTTGGCCTTTTTGTGACTTCATGCTAAATGTTGTAGTCTTTTTTTTTTTTTTTTTTTTTTATCAAATAGAAATTTTATTAGATAAATTTTAACAATACAATCAAAGACATCAAACTAACATGTTAAAAGCAAAACTAATGCAAATAAAAGCAGCACTAAAACTACTAGCTCACATCACCACAATTGCCATAAGCCCAAATAAAGCTCACAAACTCAACATAACCAAGTTCCTAAATCAACTCATGAGCCTAAACGAACTCTACCACCACCACCTGAAGAAGTGTCATTGCGGCCACACCCACCACTGCATTCATAACAGATTTGTGGAAAATATGATTTTCAGCGATCTACCTGCGCATAAAAGCGAACAAATAAACGAAAACAACAACTTTGCCAAAGAATAATTAGGTGATTTGCAGCAACCTCTGTCAAAGACGATGTAGAATCAAACTTAAAGAACATGAGTGGCGTTACAGAGCGGGTTTTAGGAGTAGGATTTGATTGAGAACATAGACTAAAAGGGGTTATGGGAACTTCAATCTAACCATGACTTAAAAGAAACCACCGTAAGGGGCTTTTTATTCAAAACATCTCAGTGGACTTATTCACTAACCTAAAAGAAAAAGACGAGAAGAGAGGAGGGGGAGGAGGGCAGTAACGCTTCTTCCTCCTCCCTCTATGTGGAATTTTTCTTTAGGACTCATAGAGGGAGAGAGCGGCTAGAATTTGGAAGATAAATGTTGTAATCTTTAATTCAAGGAAAATGTTATTTGTTCTCAAAATTAAGTTTTCACACTCTTGCGTAAGAGTGACACATGAAGGGTGCAAGTACTTCAGGCGGACAAGGCCTTTACCCAACTTAAATCAAGAAATAATCGAGATGACGTCATATCCAAGGTTAAAAATCAAGTTAGATTTGAGTGGATTCGAATTAGTTCAACCCGAGTTGTACCCCTACTTTTTATTTTTTTGGTTACAAAGCATGGGGAAGCCAAAGACAAACAAAAGAAGAAACTCACAAATCACAACCCTATCTTGGGCCCTTCCTAACTCATCATCGAGCAAAATGTTTAAGATGGAGTTAGAAGCAGACTTATAGAGGTGAAGACCCGAAGATAAACCATGCCCTTGCTTTGCTCCCCTATACACATGGCATACATCGCATCTCCAGTACAGATGAAAACAGGCATGTTAGGGCCGAGTATGACGATACCATTCCCGTTCCTTCTTTCCATCCCTGCTCCAGTTCCTGATATGAATATTCGAGGAATCCTTGTCCTTGTCTTCATTGGGGGGATGGTATCCTAAATTTGGCCCAACTCCTTTTCTAAAGATTTTAAAAAATATATTCATATTATAACATTAAAATTTCACCTTAAATTATCATTCAACTCATCAGTTATAGTCAGCTGAACTAAAAAATTTCACTCAACTACTCAAAATCAGCCCAATTTAATTTGACAAGAGTAATAAAATCATATTATAATAAATAAAAAAATAAGGTTAATTTTAGTTTAGTACCTTAAACTCTCACCCTTAAGGCATGTTTGTCCCAGCACTCTTAATTTTAACAATCATGTACCTTAATCTTTTTAATTTTTTGTGATTTGATTCCGGTGTTAATTTCACAATTAATATTTTTATTAATTGCCTACGTGGCAGGCTTGGGTCCCACCTATTTGCTTCTTTTGATCTTACAAGGCCTCAGCCCAACAGAAATAAAAAAAAGCCACATAAAAGAAAACCCTAAAACAAACATCTAGCCCAATACAAACACAAAGGAAGAACCCTAAATCAGAGAAGCTACAGCCGCCACTTTCCTCCTACTGCGCCTCCATCGCAAATCCACAACCGCTAAAGATGGGTAACCAGTAACTAGACAAACCATTGCTTAGAACAGAGAATGGTGGTGGACAAACCACCCACGCAAAGAGTGCTACCATAATCCTAGAAGCTAGTGCAAAGAGCACTTTTGAAGCATCCTCATCCATGGAACTGAGGAGCAGTGGCTAGTGGTTGAGATCTTGAGTAGGGACATAGTCGGAGGGAATGTGTAGAGGACACCATAACAGAGAAGGGGCAATGGATATAGAGATGAGAAGTGTAGATTGAAGAACAATATTTATGGGTGGGGAAGACAAAAGTTTTTCCAAATTTGGGCATAATTTAGGGAAATTTAAGGTGAGGGTGAAGAGGACGAGGTAAAGGAAGTCAAACATGGGGAAAGGGGAAGAGGAGAACTTGGGGGAGATCAAAGGGATGAGAAGGAGTTGGAGAGAAGAATCAGAGAGGTAAGGAGCAAAAACAAGCAAACAGAAAAATAACATAAACTCTCACAGAGGAGAGGAAGAACTCTCACAAAGGAGAGAGAAGACTCTCATAGAGGAGAGAGAGAGAGAGAGAGAGAGAAGGAAGAAGTGGGAAGGAGGAGAGGAAAGGGGAGGAGGAACTAAGGCCTCCTCTTCCAAAGCGGCTCTGCAAATGTTTTCAAAATAGGGGCTATCTCTTTCTGCCAGTTTATCTTCCGCAAGTATTGTTGTTAAAAACTTAACACATTTTCTGCAAGTTTGGGCAAGAATACACCAATTGTTCGAAAATACCCTTCAACTGACATTGAAAGAAGTGAATAAGTAAGACCCAGGCCTGTCACGTAGGCAATTAATGAAAATTTTGATGATGAAGTTAATGTTGGAATCAGATTGCAAAAAACTGAAAAGTTTAGGGTACTTGATTGTTAAAATTGAGAGTTCAAAGGGAAACATGCCTTAAGGGTGAGAATTGAAAGTGCTAAATTGAGATTAACCCAAAGCTTCACCATCTTACAAAGTTTAGTGTAACTTTTTAATTTTTTTTAAATATATTGTATTATACATTTACTAATTAAAAACAAATACATCATTAATTGGGCCGGGTTTGGAAATAGGGTTAACAATACCATCCCCGTTTTCCCCCCTAAATCTTCCCCCATTAGGGTCGGGAACCTGACCCGAAGGGGATTTTTTCCATCCCTAGTCTCCAATCACAGTTCAGTAAAACCTCACAATATCTTCAATCAAGCAAAGGAGAGGGTAAGACTGCTAACAAGTATAGTAATCAAATAAACAACATACATGGAATCACCTTCGATATAAAGGGACCTAATGGGCTTAGTACAAGTCATGTGCAATCCTCTAAAGAAACTCCACAACTCAGTCTCAATCATATTTCTAGTCCCAAGATTAGCAGAAAACCCACATATCCATGTTCCACTAGAGTCCCTTAGCAGACCAACATCAATTACAATGGAGGACTCCATTGGATTTGAATGACTTCTCTTTTAGGTTTAATATTAATAACAATATTAATCTCAAACTACTCACTAGCATACTGCAGAATCGTGTGTGTGATGAGGATATGGCAGAGGCTCATAACCAGGTTTTAAAATGGAATTACATCTCAATTTCCAATTGTTAGGGGGTTACGGGAGTTACTATAGTTAAGGGTCTTCAATGACAATATATTAGTGTTTTAGCTGTTATGTTGTTATTAGCCTTTATTAAGATACTTATGGGTTTTCCGTTTCATTGTAACCACAAAGAAGATATCTTATAGTTTGGGTATAAATATAAGTTGTAATATCTCAAATATTATAATCGAATATACAGTTTCTACACCAACAATGCCACAGAGAAGCAGTGAACAATGCTGCAGAATAGTGTGCTCCACCATAGTCGCAGGGAGTTCACAAAACAATGTTGAGTTATGGCCCATGATAGTCCAGGGGCCCATCGTTTAGCAACAATATGCTCTTTACATTGCAATGTTGATCTTATAAGAGATATTTAGTGATATACCCATTCTTAGCATTAATATTATAAATAAACCCTACACTATTGAATTTCTATTAACAAACCAAAAAAAAATCAAAAAATTCACAGCTAGCCCTATTGAATTTAACATTAATTATTAAATTACTTTGATGTCCTATTGAGTGTTTTGGGTATTTTTATGAGATTTTGGGGTTGAACTTGTTTTAAGAAATTGATGGCAGTTTTGTAATTTATTAGAAGTTAAAAGCCTCTTTATTATGTTGTAAATGAATTTTTCTGTGTGTTTCTAAAGTCCATTTCATATAAAGTATTTTTATAATTTGGACACTCACATTAGATATAATAATAAATCTCCCATTTTATAATGGTCGAAGCAATGCGTGTTCTTTCTTTTAGATTATTATTATTTTATTATCCATTATTTATGAATATTATTTTGGGTATGCATCACGCGGCTTTTTATATGTCTAAGTTGACATTGTCTACGGTAAGGCACTTTTCACTTTAATGCCAGTCTACCCTGTCGGGCTGATTCTTTCAGTTTTGGATCCAAGCGAAGGTTCGGTAGGTAGGTGGGAAAGCAAATATGGAGATGAGGAAGGTGAACAAGTCTCTGGAGCTGACCCAGGACGAGTCAGAGTCGGTCTCGCAACTCGTCATTCCAGCTACCCGATACGGCGAGTCGAGCTTCTACGATGCTTTCGCTCTTCGAGGCATCCGACTGGACCGAGTCGAACCCGGAGTACTCGTCGTCTGTTCTTTCAAGGTCCCTCCCCGCCTCACCGTGAGTCTTCTCGAAATTAATCACTTGAGCTACAAGCCCTTATAATTATTTATTTATTTATTTTATAAATCTTTATAGGTTAGGTTCATTAATTAACTTGGCTATTGAAAAGATTTTGTTTAATATGAGAGAGTTTTAAATTGTTCGCAGGATAGAAGTGGAAATTTGGCTAATGGTGCAATTGCAAACCTTGTTGATATAGTTGGTGCTGCCGTAGCTTATGTTCCAGGCCTCTCTATGAATGTTTCTGTGGACATTTCCATCTCCTACATGTCAACAGCCAAACTTCATGTAAGTAAAGCTTTCGACTCCAGTCCCCATTTCTTTTTGATACATGTCCGGTTTAAACTGATTAGAAATGTCTCCTTTAGTTTTTTTTCCCTTTTTACTTGCAAAATTTGGTTGCAAATAAAATGATTAGGAGAGGCACCAGTTCTTGTGTGCACTTTGCGTATACGGCAACGTATGCTTGACCTGATTCGAACCCTAGAATTTCTCCTAATTCTAACCCATTTCTCCTACCACTCTAGTTATTTAAGCTGACCCCAGCAGGCTTCATAATTTTGTATTTCATCTGGGCTATTATTTTGTATTTCTAGTTGTGGGATTTACCATAATTACTTGTCACATATGTGTGGTGTATTCATCACATGCATATGATCTTTGTATCGTTCTAATTTTACCAGATGTTCGAGAAGAGACTTATAACATATGATTATGTTTTTAATGTAAAATTGCAGGATGAGCTAGAGATAACTTCAAGAATGTTAGGACGAGTCGGAGGTTGTTCTGGAACAATAGTCATTTTGAGAAATAAAACAACTGGGGAAATTATAGCTGAAGGTCGACATTCATTGTTTCGTTCACATGTTGGTCCCATTCCCAAACTCTGAGTTTGTTTTGTCTTTCTGCAATTAATTATTTTTTTTATTAAAAGCATGGCCAATTTTTGGCCTAGAAGGACAGAGACGAGGTTATTGGCCCAGATTCTTCTTTATTTGGCCTTTTTGTGACTCGACGCTAAATGTTGTAATCTTTAATTCAAAGAAAATGTTATTTCTACTCAAAATCCACTCTCGTGCGCAACAGTGACACAGGAAGAGTGCAAGTACTTCAGGCTGACAAGGCCTTTACCCAACTTAAATCAAGAAATAATCTGGATGACGTCATATTCAAATTCATGAAAGTTTTTACCTTTTTCTAACATATTCAATCGGGATTAAAAAAGCAAGTTGAATTCATAATTCGGAGCTTATAATTCAAGTGGTTAAGATCATTTATCTATACGCATTTTTCCGCTAACATCGCTTGTATCAACTCAAATATCTGGATTGGCTCAACCCGAGTTGGACCCCTAATTTAAAATCAAAACAATGTTGGGTTATGGCCCATGAGTGAGTACACAAATATCCAAATCTATTGCAATTATGGGGGAACTGGCAATCTAGGCCTATAATTCCTCAGACGTAACGATCACGTGCCGTCATTTTCGAGCCAGCAGCATGCTCTTAACATTGCGACGTTGATTTACCAGTGTCTGGAGCGAGTCTTGAGAGAGACGGATCCGAACGACGAAGGAGAAATGGAGAGGGCGAAGAAGTTTCTGGGGCTGAGTCAGGACGAGTCCGAGGCCGTGTCGCGACTCGCCGTTCCAGAACGGCAAGCGGGCGAAGGGAAGAGCTTCTACGACACTTTCGCTCTTGCTGGCAACCGAGTCGTCCGAGTCGAACCCGGACTCATCGTCTGTTCTTTCAAGGTCCCTCCCCGCCTCACTGTAAGTCACTCGTTTGGTTGTATTTGCAAGTACATTTTCGAATTAATTTCTTCAAAATTCAAATTGAAAATGGGTTCTTTAATTTCAGCCCAAAATTTTGAGAAGAATTTTTGTTTTTAACTTAAAAATTTAGGTAATTTCAGCTGTAGCTTGATTATTTCTAGTTGGTAATTTGATATTATTTTGCTTAATTAGTTACTCCATGAAAGTTGTAACTCACGTTGTATTGGGATTTGTTCCACTAATTGCCTTAAGTTATAATTAACTATTAAAAGTTCTCGTCTTGTAGCTACTTATGCATGAACAATCATTTCTCCTTACAATTTGAGGACAAATTTCAAATTTACAATTTAACCTATGCCCAGTTGGACTTATTTATTTATTTATTTTTGTTTTTTTGCTTGTAGGGAGAAATCACTCTTTTATCCATAAGAGCAAATTAGTGTTCTTTAACTATTGGGTCTCTTCCAATAATGGCTGAGTTTTTGTTCTGAATTATTTTGACATGGTGCGAAGCTTAAACTTCTGCATTGCCCTTTCGAATATGATAAGGTGTTAATCATTCTAGACTAGGAAGGAGCGGAAAACCTCACTTTAACAGCCACTGGTCACCTGAAGAAAGATAATTTGTGTATGCATTTCACCGCCCGAAATCCGGTCTTGAATGTGGGTTGAGCATGCCATAGACTTAGTTGAACTAAGTGCCTAGTATAACTATGTTTAACTTATGAGATCTCTCGACCAAACAGCTTTGATTTTTGTGTTGGACACTTCTGTACAATTGGTATTTTTATTTGCCAAATATTTTATTTTGGTTCTTTAATTTGTTTGCAGGATAGAACTGGGAAGTTGGCCAGTGGGGCAATTGCAAACCTGGTTGATGTTGTCGGTATTTCCGTAGATTTTGTTGAGGGTCTACCTATGAATGTTTCAGTGGATATGTCTATCTCCCATCTCTCAACTGCCAAGCTTGATGTAAGCAAAAGCCTTCCCCTCAAATCCCCATTTCTCTTTGACATTTAAGCAAGCCTCCCCAACAGATTTTCTCTTTGACATCAAATGTGGCTTCAGTTGATCAGAAATATGTCCATTCATGTTTTTATTTGCAGAATGTGGTTGTTAAAATGGTCACCAATCCTAAAAAATATTGTGGTTATCACTCCCATGCATATAGCACCTGATATATCTTGGCTATTCTTCTCTGTTTCTAGTGTTTTGGATCTTCGTTGTTATGTGTGTTTGATATAAGAGAGCATTTTTACTCATCTCCCTTGATTGGTGGTGAGCATACCACTACATTAATTGACATTGGATGAGTGTGATTTAATTCACATGCTACAAGAATCACAAAAATTAAACTCATCCAACCGCCGTTGATGTGGTAGCAATGCTCGCCGCCAATTAAGGGAGGTGAGCTGAAATGTTCTCTTGATATAAAATCTGCATTTAAGATTTCTGGCTTGCTATGACATTTGACTCTGTATCGTTCCAATTTTAGTGGATGCCCCGAAAGGGCTATTAACATATGACCTCTCTTGATGTCAAAATTGCAGGATGAGTTAGAGATCATCTCAAAAAGGTTAGGGCAAAGAGGAGGTTACACTGGAACGTTGGTACTTGTGAGAAACAAAGCAACTGGTGAGATTATTGCTGAAGGTAGACTTTCAATGTTTCGTACACAAGCTTCTAGCAAACTCTGAGTATATCCGGATTAAACGAACTGCTTGTGGGGGGTGGGGGAACAAGGTTGAATCTCCTTTGGGATTGCTTTCTATTTATAGTTGATTATTTTTTATTGATTAAAGAGTCAGAATGTTGACAATGGTATGGATTAACATTCACGGCGCAGTTGCTGGCCTTGGAAGGACAGAGACCAAATGACCAATTGGTTATTATTGGTCTATTCTTCCCCATTGTATTGTATTTATTATTCTTTGTTGGCCTTCTATTGACATGGATGCTAAACTTTCTAATGTTTTATATAGGGAGTGTAAATGGTAGCTCTTGCCTAATTTGTGTTTTGTTTAATGGTGAACCATGCTTCAATTCAATGCTCTAATGAATATGCGAAAGTTGTATTCTTTTTAATACTTAAATGAAGAAACATAATCAAATCGTATGGTTTGCTATAGACAACTGACCATTCCCATTTCAATTAGGGATTTTTTTATTATAAAAGAAATAATTTATATAATAACAAGAAAAAGTAATATATATATATATATATAGTAAAATGCAGAAAATAATAAAACATTTAAAATACTAAAAAATGACCTCGATTATAAAATACACATGAAACTAATTACATAACAAAAATTATTAGCGCTTCAAAATAGTCATTTTGTATTTCATATGAAAAGAAATAAGGGTGGAAGAAGTATCTATTTAATGTTATAAAATGACCTGAAATATGTGCGAATATTGAGCTGCACGTAAAGTAGATGAGACACAGTATTTAACAAGGTTCGGCTATGCCTACGTCCCCGGAGAGCAGCAGTAGTAACTTTTCCACTATGTAAAATAATAGGGCTACAACTTTAGTGTTTACAATATGTGTGGCTCACTGAATTTTCTCTCTAGGAGAATTTCTCTCTGCTCTCTCTTTCCTCTTTCTTCCTTCTCTTCCTCTTGTCTCTTTCATTTTCTCTCTTTCCTCTTTTCTCTTTCCCTTTCTTTCTTTCCTCTTCTCTTTCCTCTTCTCTCTTCTCTCTTTCCTCTTCTTTCTTTCCTCTTCTCTCTTTCCTCTTCTTTGTTTCTTTCCGTTTCCCTCTATTCTCTTCCTCATAGATCATTGTCTCTCTTTGCATAAGAGAGAAGCCTTTTATAGGGAAAGGGTGGATAACACCCGTGAATCTACAATCCACCTGTGAATCTACAATACAATCATGCACCAAAGTCTACAAAAAAATAGTAAGTGGGCTCCACTACTTTATACTTTACAACATTTAAGAGTTTTTATTTATATAATCTGTCAACTATTCAAAGTTCTCACTCCACAAATTTGATCTATCGTCCTTATCATCATATTTCATCAAAACTTTTGTTTTGGCAAAAAAGAAAGTAAAATTTTCGTTAAAACTAATTGCGTGTAATCACATAAAAAGTAGGCCAACAGGATGTTAGTTAGATTGACACATACCTTTAATGTGGTACTAAATTCAAACCCTAATAATACACGTGAATCATGCATGTGATTTTCACCGCAGCCCTTCCTAACTTTGATAGATTGAAAAAATGAAAGAAAAAAGTATAACTATTAACACGTAATCTGAAAACACCAGCACTAATATGCCATTTGAACTGAAATGGACCCACTGTACGCTGATAATTACGAGAAACGGCCATGGATGCAAAATTAATGAACACCTTAACCCTCTATCTTTAACCAAATTTACAGACCCACCTAACGCACTTTAAGCAAAACAAGAGGGCAGTCGCCGTAATTTTAACAGGACAACATTTTACACCCGATTTTCGTCGTCACTCAGTCCTCTGCGGACTGTGACTTTCTCTGCCGTCGCGCCACACACCATGAACTCTGCAATCCGCAGTTCTTATCTCACTCTTACTCGAGACCGAAGCGTTCCGATACCCGAAACGCCGAAGCTACAACCTTTTCCGCGTTTCTTCGACTCGACGAACCGAAACAACCGATTCCGAGACGTTTCTTCCGGTAGCTCGCTGCTGAGAACTCGACTTCGGCATGACTCGGCTGAGTTCCGCACCGCTCTCTCGCACCGAGTTGGGGTTTCTTCCAAAAATGCTCAGTTTGATTCGTTTCCGGACGAGAACGAAGCTCAGGCGCCGAGTTTCGCTGAGTTCATCACCTCCGAGAGGGTCAAAGTGGTGGCGATGCTTGCTTTGGCTTTGGCTCTCTGTAACGCGGACCGGGTTGTGATGTCGGTGGCGATTGTACCGTTATCGCTCTCTAACGGTTGGAGCCGATCGTTTGCTGGTATTGTTCAGGTGATTTTGCTGCTTATATATATTTTTAGCTGTTTGGTATATCTCTTTTAATTCTGGTTGAAGTAAAATTCTTCGAATTTACGATATCTAGAAGCACAGAAAGTTTGAATTTTGTAATGCCTTTCAGTTGAGGGACTGATCTATCTCTTAAATAAATTTGTTACAGAAATGAAAATTGCAAAATGAGTAATTTGCTTAGGTTGACTTCCAATCACCAAAGAGTGGACCAAAAATTATCTAACAAATAATTGGTGATTGATTTTATTGGGGAGTGAAGAAGCTGTTCAAATATCTGAAAATGTTCAATCTTTCGACTTAATGTACTGTCAGCAGTGTTATTATTTTAGCTAAAACAGTTTAACTCATGGGTTTTCAAGAAAATTGCTCTAAATTTTTTATTTATATGAGAGTACATAGTCTAAAGTACTTGAAACTTATTGGAAAAATCACTTATGGCAGTCATCTTTCCTTTGGGGGTACCTCATATCTCCCATAGCTGGAGGGACTCTTGTGGACTATTATGGTGGTAAGGTAGTCATGGCCTGGGGAGTGGCTTTGTGGTCTTTAGCTACCTTTCTGACACCATGGGCTGCAGAGACTTCTCTATGGGCTCTCCTTGCTATGAGAGCTCTCCTCGGCATTGCAGAAGGAGTGGCTCTTCCTTGCATGAACAACATGGTAGCAAGGTAAAGATGGCCTACAAACTTGCTTTCTTTATTTTCAATTTACATTAATTAATATACAAGATGTGCTTCCGAACAGGTTATTTTTGGTTAACAGTAGGTGAAGATAAGATGTTAATCGAAGTATCAACTTTTTGTTTCAGATGGTTTCCACAAACTGAACGAGCCAGGGCTGTTGGGATTGCAATGGCTGGATTTCAGCTTGGAAGTTCAGTAGGACTCATGCTTTCTCCAATCCTCATGTCACAAGGTGGTATATTCGGACCATTTGTGATTTTTGGTTTATCCGGGTTTCTTTGGGTTTTGGTATGGTTATCTGCAACATCAAGTACTCCAGACCGAAATCCTCAGATATCAAAGTATGAATTGGAGTACATATTGAATGAGCGGAAGAAGTCCTTGGTAGAGAATAAACCTAAGACAACCAAAGTGATCCCTCCTTTCAGGCGCTTGCTTTCTAAACTGCCAACCTGGTCCCTAATAATTGCAAATGCCATGCATAGCTGGGTAATGCATATATCTCATGCCAGGTTATTCTACTCTGAGAATCATATTGTTATTGTCCCTTACATGTGTTGAATATATCATCATCTAAGCGGGAGCAAACTTTCTTTAGATAGTTCTTGTGTCCGATCATTTTTACATTTTACGTTTGTGTGGAAATTATATGTCTACAAAAACTCATTTTTACATTTTACCCTTGTGTGGAAATTATATGTCTACACGAACTCATAATTTTTTTTTTTTTTGACTTTTTCAAATTGTGCAGGGTTTTTTCATTTTTCTTTCCTGGATGCCCATTTACTTCAACTCAGTGAGGCCTAATACCTAGCTATAATTTCTTTTCCGCTCTGTATTGTGAGGGTTATGTAGCTTATGTATGACTCACTACTACAGGTGTATCATGTTGACCTCAGACAAGCTGCTTGGTTTAGTGCTGTTCCATGGACTGTCATGGCAATCATGGGATATATTGGTGGGTTGTGGTCAGACATAATGATACGGAATGGCATGAGTGTCACTTTAACTCGAAAGATCATGCAGGTATGTCTAAGAAATAAAATTTGATATACTAGTTCTACTGTAATGCAGCCTTCGACTAAAAGGCTGATGGTCCTCCATAATCTGAAGGTCTCACTTCAAATAGGAATTGGATAATCAATAGAATAGATGAGAAAGAAACTTTCCTAGTTTGAGCTTATTTGCAAAAATTATATTGTATACTTGTAATCTGGAAATTTAGTGTGATCAAAAGTTCTTCTCATCTTCTGTGATAGTACCATAAAGAAAAAAGAAGTAGCCCTGTCAAAGTTGTTCTTTTAAGAAACTATATATACCATATGAAATTAATTTCTGGTCATGCTTTATGGAATGTGAATATTTGTTCTTTCTGTGCAGTCAATTGGTTTCCTTGGTCCTGGGATAGCTCTTGTGGGTTTAACTACAGCAAAAAGTCCAGCAGTTGCATCTGCTTGGCTTACTTTAGCAGTAGGGCTGAAATCTTTTAGTCACTCTGGTTTTCTTGTGAATCTTCAGGTTGGCATAGTGATATTTGAGTCATATATCTGTTAGTACACTTAGAATTGATTCTTCACTTTTTCTGTGCCTTAATTATTTCTTTCTTTCTTTAACCAGGAAATCGCTCCACAATACTCTGGTGTTTTACATGGTATGGGAAACTAGAATAAAATTTTCAATATATGAAATGCTTCGAGAGCGGAGTGTAAATCAGTGAAATACTAATATTATAACTTTGTACGATATATTATCAACCCTTTGTTTTTGTGTTAGGAATTTCAAATACTGGTGGAACATTAGCTGCCATTTTGGGAACCGTTGGAGCTGGTTTCTTTGTTGAACTTGTGGGTTCTTTCCAGGGATTTCTGTTGTTTACATCACTCTTATATGTTCTTGCTGCCCTTTTCTACAACGTATTTTCTACTGGAGAGAGAGTAAATTTTGATGAACCTAGTAAGTATTATTGTATTTGATTGATTGTTTGAATTCAATATTCCTACCGACCCCACCCCCTTTTCCTTTATGGAGGGTTCTAAACTTTTCTTAGTTGGATTTTGTAGGATTAATGTCTATTACATGACACTGTCTTTGCAAAAACCATTCATGTAGTTTTCAGTCACCAGATGTTAGCTTTCTAAACAACATTTTAAGGAAATACTTTGATTTTGGAATATGGTCAAATTCATGGAACCCATTTTATGGGTGGAACTATGGGGGTATAAACTATGATCAATTTGTTATTGCTTTGTTATACTTGTACCTTTTAAGCATTACACATTTTTATATTCCTGTGTGTGCATTAATTTTGCTTGACAGCTCATGAATGACATTCTAAGACTGCTGGTGCTGGCAACATCATATCGCTTGTCGATGATAATGGTTATACTTGTTCAACTGTGGCTAATGGAGCAGACTTATGGAATTGGACAGAATGTGGGAAGGCAGACATGAGGAATGGTACAGAATGTCGGAAGCCATCCTCTGTATCGATAAATAACCTTTTTGTCCTTTGTATCAATCCAAAATGTGTACAGTGGATTTTTTTAGTTTTCCTCTTCCTGATGCATCAACAGTTTGTTTCAGGTGCACATGGGGATTCTGTTTACCAAATTTTGTAAAAGATATGTATAAATGTGTTTCAGAGGTGTGATGCTGGATTCACTCTTCTTTTTCTGTGTTTCAAAGATGTTGTTAGTTCCCCTCATTGTGTTCTACGAGAACGACTGACAGTAGCATTTTCTTTCTTACCCGATATCCAAATTTAAATTAATATTTCAAATGGCTCAAATCAATCATTGGGCTTTCTGGGTTTTTCCGTTCTGGAAGTAATGGCTTCTAGGCCCACACTTGAGTTGTGCTGAGGATGTGCCACTGCCGACTATTAAATACTGTCCAATATTGACCAAATGATAAAAAAAATATTCTTAATTTTGTTTTTGGGCTACCTTATAAAATTCTTTCACTGACCGGTTCATACAAAGTTTAAAAATTCAAATTACTGTTGCTGAGTTGTCTTTCATTAGACATGGAATCACGACTAATTGCTTGAATTAGTCTCACAATGCATAAACACATGTAATAAATTTATAGGTGAGATCCATAAATACAAGAAGGCTGAATATAAACCACAAATGCCAATTTCGTTACATTCCAGCAAAGATATGATCAATATCACATCAGTAGGTCAAAAGTTACTTCATAAGTTCTGGAAATGAAGAACACACCAAGTCCTCATAATCTGCACTCAAACAGAAGAAAACCAATTTCCAATTTCCAATATGAAGATGCCAACAACAACAAACCCAAGCACCAGAGATTTGCTGCCCTGAAGGCTGCTGTGAAGAAAGTTGCTGGCGTTTTCAAAATTCTTCTTTTTGGACAAAGAGAGGCCATCCCAAAAGGTGCTGCTGTGATTGATACAAGAACTAATACCCGAATCAGCGGGATTTCCTGTAAGTTTCATGTTGGTTCTGCATCAATCTGATATAATCATATATATTGCAGATTGGTTGGTAGATGCTATTTCTATATATAGTGCATAGAATGGTTTAGCTGGTGGGGTCCTTTCAAAAGTCAAATATCATGCAGAGAGAATTGATTTTGATTTTATTGATATTTTCTTGTACCCTGCAGCTTCAACTGATATTTCAACATGGAGTGACACTAAGAGCTCATCAAAGTTTAAGCTCTCTCAGTCCAATAATTCTTCAAGTGCTCTGAGTGGAGTAATTGAGACGAAGAATTTTTCTTACGAAGAGATTTTCAAAGCAACCGAAAAATTCTCTCCAGCGAATAAGATTGGTGAGGGTGCATTTGGAACAGTGTACAAGGGAAGGCTTGGAGATGGATCTCTTGTTGCTGTAAAGCGTGCCAAGAAGGTATAGACAACTATGCCTCGATAATTGTGATAGTACCTTATACAGATTATTGCAATAATAGTATTGCTTAAGCTTCCCTTTTCTTGAAAGAATTTATGAGTAGAATCATTGATATGATGAGTAAATGATATCACTGTTGGAAACAGGTAGTATTCTTTGAAATTGCTAAAGCATGGTTAGGACAATAGTTAATGTCATTTGCTGTTTTCTTGCAAAATGACGTGAAATTTTGTACAGGCCACATATGACAAGCTCATAGCATTGGAGTTCAAGAATGAGATACTTACCTTGTCCATGATTGAACATCTGAATTTGGTAAGGTTATATGGATATTTGGAGCATGGAGACGAGCGGATTATAGTGGTTGAATATGTTGGCAATGGAACGCTTCGGGAACATCTGGATGGTAAGTCTTTTGAAAACTAGTTATTAAACTCTAGAGGGTTAGTTAGTAGAAGCCGAAAATCAGAAATAGCCGAGTATCTGGTAGACATAAATTCAGGTGGAATATGTAAGTTTCTATTGAGAAACTGGAAATCTAACAATATGTAACAAAAAGAGATAGATGAATAAACTAGAATGAGAAATTATGTCTACCTATCATATCTAGTTCTGCTTACCATGACTGGTGAAGGATCATCGGTAATGTTCTGTTTCCTTTATTCTTCAGTTGAAAAAAATTAGCTTTTTCAGTTGTCTGGTTGGGTTTTACTTGAAGCTCAGAACACCTTTCCCAATGTGGAAGCTCTGTATTTCTCTCCTATTGCTGTGGTCATTAGATAGTCTGAATATCATTAGAAGGAGAAAGTTCTAAAAATATAGTCTATAAAAATCATGTTGATAAAACAGTCATCTATTCATGAAGGTACACTGGGAAATGGACTTGAAGCTGGAGAACGTTTGGACATTGCTATTGATGTGGCTCATGCAATTACCTATCTTCACATGTATACAGGTATGTACATAATTATCAGTCCAAAGTACGTACTCGGGTCAAATTATCCTCCAAAAGTCTAAGTTAGGCAGCTTCATACTTGTAGTACATAAGTTCAGGCATGGCTACAGAGGGCTTTTCATCTTGCTCCCCATTTTATCTGAATTTATGGACTTCATTGTAGAAGCTCACATATTTATTATGGAAAGCAAGATAAGCAGAAGGCAGGCCTGTTTTAACATGTGTACAACTTGGTCAAGAACAGAACTCCTTGTGATAATTTCTTATGATCGTAATGGCATTTGACAACCTATAATCTCTCATGTATTTGACAGATCCTCCGATAATCCACCGAGACATCAAATCATTAAACATCCTCATCACAGAGAAATTTCGGGCTAAAGTGGCGGACTTTGGGTTTGCACGATTGTCAGCAGACCCCAATGCAACTCACATTTCAACTCAAATAAAAGGAACAGCAGGATACTTGGATCCCGAGTACCTGAAGACTTATCAACTCACTGAAAAGAGTGATGTTTATTCCTTTGGTGTCTTGCTTGTAGAACTGATGACAGGAAGACGGCCCATCGAACCACAAAAGCCAGCCAATGAAAGATTAACAACAAGATGGGTAAGAATACAAGTGTTTAAGCATCCTGAGATCGGTAAATGAACATGAAAATGGAAATCTGTCGAGCTGTCTTTTTCTGGGTTTGTGTGTTGCTTTGCAGTAAAAATTGCCCAAATTTCCACCTTACATTTTTAGTTAGTCATTGCTGAGCCTGGAGTTCCTTTACTTTGGACATTCATCACATGTTTCTGCAGATCATAAAGACAGATCACATCGGTCCAGCTCTCGTAACACCCACCTTATTCCTTATGCTGCACGTGAGACATTCATCAAATCAAACCACCATAGTTGCATTTGCCCATTTCATCTTCCTCTTCAGATGGCCTGTTCCCATGTGTTATAGACAAACATTGGATAATGAAGTGTTATGAACCAAACATCAGCCAAACCATGTTCAGCATACGTTGGATATCTGACACAGGATATTCCAAAATTGGAAACTCATAATTCTAGTGAAAATTGAAAATGCAAGTGTTGTTTAGCTTCAAATGCATAAGACCATCCAATAGTTTTACTTTAAACTAATTGTTCCTTTTTGATGAATTTCCTTAAACTAATGAAATGACAATATTGCATCAAAGAAAGAAGCTTCCGATCATTATATTGTCAACCATAAATTAACAATATGTTCATCTGCAGGCAATGCAAATGTTGAAACGAGGAGACGCCATACTCGTCATGGATCCAAAGCTACGGAGAAATCCAGCATCAACCATGGCATTGGAGAAAATTCTCATGCTAGCTAAGCAGTGCCTTGCACCTTTAAGACAGTCAAGACCCTCCATGCAAAAATGTGCTGAAATCTTATGGGGAATTCGCAAGGACTTCAGAGAAAAAGCCCTCTCTGCTTCTTCTACACCTCACTACTCTGCCAATTTTCCTGTGAGAGATGCAAAGAAGACTCGGCAGACATCATTTGGGATTGAAGATGGCGATAGCTATAAGTTTATCTCTGCCTAGCTAATAAGAACTTAAAGGAATTTTTTGCTCACACATTGTTTTTTCTTTTGTTCATGCATTACTAGATCTATGTAAAGTCTTGTGTATAAAACCCAATTATTCAATATTGAATTTGAATGGCAATCAGATTTTATGTTTTCAGTGTCTGTTTCTATCTTAACATTTCAGAGGACATGTAGAACCCAAACACAAACTTTTGGAAAAAAACCCTTTTTACATTTTTATCATATCATTATGCTATCATAGTACACCAAAACATGATACTAACACTTTCCTCTTTTAACTGTAAAAAACTTTCATGCCATGAGTTTATACTCGACATCGGAAAGTTATTCACCTCGGATCATAGAAGGAAAGAAAAAACTTTTCACTAGCATATATAGATTATGTTTACCAACACACAAATGAATCTCACAATGCATCAACAGTTGATAATAATTTATGCGCGTGCATGGACATCCAAGGAGTTTTAACTACAACTTTCATTGAAAAATTCTTACATGCACACGTGATCATAGGTACTTTAATCAAATGCAGCCACGTATCGTCCATTCCTCGAGTTCCAAAAAGGCAAAAAGAAAATATCAAAATCCGATCCCCAAAAGAAGCAAAGCGTGGCATGTGTACCTCTCACTCACTCCCAGTCCGCTCTCTTTTGGCTCCATTTTCATGTGATCGTTCACGTTCACTTCACTCACTCTTATCACTCCAACGGAAACATTAAAAAATTAAAAACCACTTTTCTTCTTCTTCTTCTTCTTCCTCCTCCTCCATCTCTCAATCTCTCTCTGATATTTCTGTTCAATTCCAAAACTCTCCTTCTGTGTCCTTGTCTCTTTCCCCATAAAAGTCTCTCTCTTTCTCTCTCTTTTTCTCTCATTTGGACCCTTTATGAAAATATCTCCTCCCTCCTCCACTCAGATTCTCTCTTAAATTCCTTTATGCTCATCATTTGCAGTTGATTATATCACTCTGACACCTCACAAACCAAAACCAAAAGCAACTTCACAAATGTAATTCTCTCTCTCTCTCTCTCTCTCTCTCTCTCTCTCTCTCTCTCTCTCTCTCTCTTTTGGTTTTAGAGTTTCAATTGACACTAACTTTTGCTTCAATTTCAGAGACTATATTGACGATTGAGAAGCTGTGTTCTGCTTAGCCATGGCGGCTACTGCGAAACCGAACGGTAAAAGCATCACCGACTCTGACATTTCATCCAAGATTCCAGCAACCGCGAATCCTTTAGCCGAAGAACCATCGCAGATTGCTTCGAACATCAATTACCACGCGAAATTCAGCCCTCACTTCTCGCCGTTCAAGTTCCAGCCCGAGCAAGCCTACTACGCCACCGCCGATAGCGTCCGTGATCGTCTGATCCAAGTACTGTTCGCCATTTTTCAGCCTCGGGGTTCGGTTCATGGCCGATTTCGATTTTTGAATTTTGTTTGGTTGATTTTTGTAGCAATGGAACGAGACGTACCTGCATTTCCACAAGAAGAATCCCAAGCAGACCTACTACTTGTCCATGGAGTATCTTCAAGGACGAGCCTTGACCAATGCGATTGGGAATTTGAACGTTCAGAAAGCTTATGCTGACGCTCTGAATAAGCTGGGGCATGACCTCGAGGAAATAAGGGAGCAGGTAATCTCAGAAATTGTCAGTTCTTTAAAATGATTAAAATAAATATGTAATCTTTAGCCTAAAAAATCTTTACATAATGTAAAGATTGAGTTTTTGTTATTTCACGTAATTAAAAGTTGTGTGTGTACTTTTATTTTCTTGAATCGAATTATGTTGGTTTACCTCAGGAGGTTGTTAATCATTTGAAATGGATCTTAACTGGTTTTCATTATTTGAACTCGGCGTGCAATCTGTTGATCGATGATTGTTAGAAATGAATCTTTGTAGGAAAAAGATGCTGCACTCGGAAATGGTGGCCTGGGAAGGCTTGCTTCGTGCTTTCTAGACTCCATGGCAACGTTGAACTTGCCAGCGTGGGGATATGGTTTGAGGTACAGATACGGGCTGTTCAAGCAACGGATCGCCAAGGATGGTCAAGAAGAAACTGCTGAGGATTGGCTAGAGGTTCTATATCACCTCAATTTCTGTAGAGTTTTGTGTATTTCATGAATTCTTACTGATACTTTATTCGATGGAACTTGTGCAGAAGTTTAGTCCTTGGGAAGTTGTCAGGCATGATGTTGTCTACCCTGTCAGATTCTTTGGTCGAGTTCACGTCAATCCTGATGGATCGTAAGTGTTAAATTAAGATTTCATTTATTAAAAAAATAAAAGAATTTATGTCAAAATAAAAGACTATAGCACACTCCAAGAGTGCTTCTTTATCAGTTATCATGTTCACATGCAACTTGGTTGGTTGCTTTAGATGTGCATGCATGAACCTAGCAATAATTGTCTTATGATTGTATTACAGACGAAACTGGGTTGAGGGAGAGGTTCTGCAAGCTCTGGCTTATGATGTGCCAATTCCAGGATACAAAACCAAGAACACTATTAGTCTTCGTTTATGGGAAGCCAAAGCATCTGCTGAGGATTTTAACCTATTTCAATTTAATGATGGACAGTATGAATCTGCTGCGCAGCTTCATTCTCGAGCTCAACAGGTTGGTTAATTAATATCGTAACGGCAGGTAGTCTTGGAAGTGCTTGCCATTCTTTTAAAGAACATACAATGTTGACCTTTTTAAATTATATGTGTGTGTCCACTAATCTTCATGTTTTAAATGTTTTCTTGAACCATATTGTATGAAATTGTGGTCTTGCAGATTTGTGCTGTTTTATATCCTGGAGATGCCACAGAGGATGGGAAACTTTTAAGGCTGAAGCAACAATTCTTCCTGTGCAGTGCATCACTTCAGGTTGGTTAATTATTGTCTTAACCTTCGTTGTTTTTTTTGGTGCAGTAGTGGCGTCAACCCTTTTTTTTTTTTCATTTGATTTTTAGGACTATTTAATTAAAGTTGGGAAGGTGAAAAAAGTCTCACACATTGAGGGAGAATTCCGAAATTGATGTTTTCCCTCACAATGGTGCTTTTGCCCAGCATTTCTGATTTTTATTTTCTAGATGCAAAAATACATATGAGTATTCTGATTAAGAGGCAGTTTTCAGTTGCCAGTTTGTCATCCTATGAAGGAGTTGTGATCATCAGTCTTGTTGTTTTGAAATTACAGGATATTATTTTTAGATTCAAGGAGAGGAAAGGGAGCACAGCCTCATTGCAATGGTCAGAGTTTCCGACAAAAGTTGCTGTCCAATTGAATGATACTCATCCTACACTTGCAATTCCAGAGCTAATGCGATTGCTATTGGATGAGGAAGGACTTGGGTGGGATGAGGCATGGGCTGTGACAACAAGGTGCATTATATTTCATGTTTTTGGACATACTTCACTGAAGTTATTGCCACACGTTCTTCTTTCTTCCATTGGACAGCTCTCTGCTGTTTTTGCACAAGGAGTACAAAGTACTAACTCCTAATAATTGAACCAGGACAATTGCTTATACTAATCACACAGTCCTTCCTGAAGCACTTGAGAAATGGTCACAACCTGTAATGTGGAAACTTCTCCCTCGCCATATGCAAATAATAGAAGAAATTGACAAAAGGGTAATATTTGTCACCTTTTTTCTAGGTTATACTTATATTTATATAAAACCTTTCTCTAAATATAGAATCTTGAATTCTTGCAGTTCATTGCTACAGTACATGCTACACGAACTGATCTTGTGAGCAAAATTCCTAGCTTGTGCATCTTGGATAACAGTCCCCAAAAGCCTGTTGTGCGAATGGCGAACTTATGTGTAGTGTCAGCTCATACGGTAAGACATCCAGATTGGGAAATTTACATGTATCTCCTGTAGCTTACTTGACTGGTTCTTTTAGTTGTCTTCACCATACACACATGGTATCCTTATCTAGCTATAATAAAGCTTCCAGCTTCTTTCACTAGACTTTAAAACAAGGCAAATTATTCCTTTTTTCCCCTTAAAAAAGGGGTGAGGAGGGCAAGCAATCTCATGGGAGGGGCTTCAACAAAAGAGATTACAAGCACCACACTGTCTAAGACTAAGGTACGGTCCACCATGCGTTGGTGAGACTCGAGCTCAGGCTTTGAACGAGGAGAAGCGAGTTACATTCGAAGTGGTGGTCTGAATATTTGACAATTCTATGTTATCTCAGACTCCTATCTTTAGTAAAGTTTAAGACGTGACAATTTGGAGTGTTGAAATATTATATAGAGCATATAGACTGATATCTTGACTCAGATTCATCCTTTATTTCCAAATCCTCTCTCTGTGATTTATTTACAGTTATCTATAACATAGAACTTCATGACGCGTGAAAATTAATATTGTTCTGCTTTCTGTTTCTTTTTCTCTCCCACAATCTAAGAAACCCTCACATTTGAGCTGTTGAATTTTGTTTAAGACTTTAAGAAACTTATTGATTCCCATGTCATTGTAGGTTAATGGTGTTGCCCAATTGCACAGTGATATTTTAAAGAATGAGTTATTTGTAGACTATGTCTCTATATGGCCATCAAAGTTTCAAAACAAAACGAATGGGATTACTCCTCGGAGGTGGCTCCGATTCTGCAGTCCTGAGCTCAGTAACATAATCACCAAATGGTTAAAAACTGACCAATGGGTGACCAACCTGGACCTACTTACAGGTCTTCGAAAGGTATATATATGTACAATTATTTGTCCATGTAGGAGAGTTGCTACAGTTGTAATATTAAAACTCAGTGTGTTTTCTCCAATAGTTTGCCGATGATTCAAAATTACAAGAAGAATGGGCGTCTGCCAAGTTGGCTAACAAGAAGCGTTTGGCACAGTACATAGAGCATACGACAGGTGTCCAGGTTGACCCAAGCACTCTATTTGACATACAAGTGAAGCGTATCCATGAATATAAGAGACAGTTGCTGAATATTCTGGGTGCAGTCTATAGATATAAGAAGTTAAAGGTATAAAAGGCATCTCCTTGTTACTTGACTATTCAGTTATAGGGAACAATCATCCTTGCTTGGTGATGCTACCCGTTATATGAACCTGCATGATCCTCCAACTTGATTTCTGTATAGTCTTTGTCGATTTGTTCATAATGGTTTTGCACCTGCTAATTATACTTTATAGTTTCAAGACCACATGCTGGCCCATAAATTTTCAGAGCCAGTTCACCAAATAAATATATATTTTCGCTAAATTTCCTTTTGCTTTTCGTTGTCATTTCTCAAGCATTCAAATTAGATTGTGTAAGCAGTGTTCCACAGATTCTTTTTAAGGTTATATAATGCATTTGTTAAATTTATGTATGATTTTGAAAACTTGGCTGGATTTGAACTGGGGCAGGAGATGAGCCCTGAAGAGCGGAAGAAGACAACTCCACGCACTATCATGATTGGAGGAAAAGCATTTGCAACATATACAAATGCAAAAAGAATAGTCAAGCTGGTGGACGATGTTGGTGCTGTGGTCAACAAAGATCCTGAGGTCAATACCCACCTGAAGGTTAGTTATTTTCAGAGGTGCTTCATATCTTATATTTGCTTTCATTAGTACTGGACCTCTACTAAAGTTTCAATTCCCATTAGACAAAGAAAAATTGGGACCCTGGGTTGATTCTGACCTTTAACCACTAATTCTTCAGGTTGTATTTGTTCCAAATTACAATGTATCTGTGGCTGAGCTACTTATCCCTGGAAGTGAGCTGTCACAACATATCAGCACTGCAGGCATGGAGGCAAGTGGCACAAGCAACATGAAATTTTCTCTGAACGGTTGCCTCATAATAGGAACACTGGATGGGGCTAATGTGGAAATCCGTGAGGAAATTGGGGAGGATAACTTTTTTCTCTTTGGTGCAACTGCAGATGAAGTCCCTAAGCTGCGCAAGGACAGAGAGAACGGACTGGTATGAGGATAACTTTTTTCTCTTTTGTTGATCTAGACTTCCAATGGTATTTATTTTACTTTATTTTAAATGCATACCGGTAACCAATATCAACTCTTTCATATCTGACTTTTGCTCTTCTTATAAATCACTCAGTTCAAACCAGATCCTCGGTTTGAAGAAGCCAAGCAGTTTGTTAGGAGTGGAGCATTTGGGAGCTATGACTACAATCCACTTCTTGACTCTCTTGAGGGAAACACTGGTTATGGTCGCGGTGATTATTTTCTTGTTGGCCATGACTTCCCACAATATTTGGATGCTCAGGCAAAAGTAGATGAAGCTTACAAGTAAGATATCAAACCTCCTAGCCTCTACAACTATTATCTGTTTGGTCCTGTATGAGAATTAATATATAAGATCTTCTCAAGTGTCGTCCATGTTCAATCAAATTGAGCAAAATTAGTTCTAGATTGAATTGCTGGTATTAACCACAATCCCAATGGATCAGTGGTTTCTTGAATTGCAAGTATTTACTCCAACCAGAAAAGAAAATATTGCAAGCATTTTATCCACTGTGTTGAACTACATGTGCTGATCACTACCCCCTACCCCACTTTTTTATTAACCCGAGAGAGAGAGAGAGAGAGAGAGTATTTCTACTGGTTTTGACACGGGGTGCCATTTTTCACCTGCAGGGATAGGAAAAAGTGGCTGAAGATGTCCATACTAAGCACTGCCGGGTCTGGCAAGTTCAGCAGCGACCGCACAATTGCTCAGTATGCCAAGGAAATCTGGAACATAGAAGAGTGCCGCGTACCATAGATCCACCCCCCGTGCTGGTTCTGATGCTTATGTTAATGTTATGATTATGGCACAAGAAGCTTAAGGTAAAGAATAAAAGAAGCCAACAGAAGTGGCAACCGACATCATATGTTCCACTTTTGTTTTTCTCGCCTTTTTTTTATTTTCAATCATATGTTTCACTTTAAAACATTTTTTAGAGCTGGCATCTCTATGTATTTTCTTATGCCAATAGAAGTTCCAAATAAGAAAATAAATAAATTCTGCAACCAGATGTTGGCAAAAGAAGGTAATACCTTGCTACCATACCCTGTTCATATTGTTGTGCATGCCTTGTCCTTACTATGATTGTCTTCCTTATATTAGTAATTGATCAGTTTATGACTTCTTTACAATGCAGACTTGAAACTTCGACACTTATTTATTATTTCAAAGCATTTTCTAACATGCCCATAATTTCGGTATATTATTATTTAGTTGGAATCTTTTCTAAGAATACCAGCATCTCAAGAGTGAAGTACAATCCCAAACTCAATTGTCCGCCATTACCAACATCACCAAATGGCAAACCCCTTAAAAAGCTAGATGTGCAGAATAAACACCTTTCATGATGAAGGTGAAGTTAGACCTAGGAGTAGCATATCTTGAACCGTATCTGAAACATGCACTCAGCCTGCTTCGGTTGGTAGTAACTCCAGTCAGTATTGGTGGAGTATCTCCACCCAGGCGAACGCCTGTAAGACCTCAAGCTCCTGTGTCTACGAGATGAACTTGGAGAGTAGCTCTCCCTTACCGTCCTCCTTTCTGGTTCAGGAGAAAGTCTGGGGTAGTTCCTCCTGTAACTCCTCCTAGGCCTAGGAGAGACACTATGCGAGTAGCTCCTCCTTGACCTTCTCCTTGCCCCAAGTGGACTGGGAGACTGCCTTCCATGGCGATACCTTCTTACGTGGTAAGAATCATCTGGTGAATACCCTCTGGAGTCATATGGTGAGTCGGCCAGGTAACGGTGTCTCACTGGTGACCTGCTGTAAGAGTAAGGTCTATACCGATTGCACTGAGCACAGTATGTTTTGGGCAGCCGACTGTAGTAAAGAGATAGCCCTCCGACGATTGTAGGAAGGAGATGCCCTCCGACGACTGTAATGTGGAGAGTATGACCTTCTCCTGCTTAGGTCAGATGAATAACTAGGTGATCGACTATAATGCCTCCGATGATTAGAGTACATACGAGATCTACGAGGAGGTGAGTAGCTGGGGGTTCTGTGGTGCACTACAACAAAATAACAGAAAATGTCACGATGGACAAAAGCTTTCCTGTCACTAGTTATACACAATTACGTTTGTATTTATTATCTCATCACGTGAATCATATAACAAGAGAGATAGACGCATTGTTGTTCATATAAGATCTCATCAATGAAGACATTAAAAACAACTTACGAGGAATTGTTTGATGCCCTCTTCCTGAAATAGGAGTTCGCCCTCTCCTACCCTAAAATGAAGGAAAACAAGAAATCAACCAAACAAATTAAACAATGAATAAAAACCAAGCTACCATGATTGCAAAAATAAAAATTATAATTATAGAAAAGGGTTTCAATCATACTTTAATTTCACTGAGTTAGAAAACTTACATGCAAATTGTTCATAGGATTATCCACATCACTCCGCTGGGGGCTCCGTTGGGGGCTTCTGCAAGCCAATGCAAAATGAATAATCAGAGAAGGCATTAAAATCAAAGATACAATAAAATGGACAGATGAAAAGCAGCTTGGTTGAAGTTGAAGCCACAACCTTGAGCTGGAAGAGCACCTCCAAACAGAACTCGGAGAACTTGGAAGGGATGAACTCGGAGAGGACGAACTCGGAGAGGACCACGAGAAGGACGGCGTGTAACTCCGGGGTATGCAATTCAAGTCGGACCTTATTAGAAACCATGGCCAAACCACTAAAAACATGAAACGAGAAAAACAGAAGAATTTCTGGACAAAACGCACCTTGACCTTCCGGAGGATGACAACTGAAGACAGAACAGGAACAAAAAAAAGAAGAAGCCAAATTAGATTATTACACTGAAAAAAAACACCAAAGAAAGAAATAAAGAAACCCAAAAAACAACAAAGCATGCCATGCCAGCACAATACAATGTAAGCAAAACTAATGACTAAACTGTATGTAAATGTTGATTGAAGTTCAACAACTGCTAATCAATTTATTTTGCATCCAATATTGAACAAAATCAGATCGTGTGCCATAGTTTTGTTGTGATTATCGTTGTCTCGACCAAATTAAACATAAATCGATCATCTAAAATAAGCTGCGATTAGGCTCTCAGGCACTATCATGAACATAATTTTTTTTTTTCAAATTGTTCGAATTTAGACTTTTTTTATTTTTTTATTAAGACAAAATTTCATTAACCTTTAAAATAAAAGCACAAACAGCTCGTACAATGTTACGTAACAAGACGGCAAAAAGAGTGGACTCGTTAAAACCTTACCACAAACATTATGTGTGTGTGTATATATATATATATGTATATTTTTTTTTAAATATCAAATAAAAACTTCATTAGATAAACTTCAACGGTACAATCAAAGAGATTAACAAGACATCTAAAATACCAATCCCAAGAGGGCAACAAACTAACATGCTAAAAACACAACTAACGCGGACAAAAGTTGCATTAAAACTACTAGCCCACATCACTACAATTAACCATAAGCCCAAACAAAGCGCACAAACCCAACATAATCAAAACTCTAAAACATCCCATGAGTCTAGACGAACCCTACAACCATCATCTGATGAAGCGTTGTCATGGCCACACCCATCACCGCATCCGTAACAGATCTGGGGAAAATATGATTTCCAACGATCTACTTGCCCATAAGAACGAACAAATAAACGAAAATAACAACTTTGTCAAAGAACAATTGGGTGATTTGCAACAACCTCCGTCAAAGACGATATAGAATTAAATTTAGAGAACATGAACGACGTCAGGGAGCGGGTTTTGTGAGCAGAATTTGATTGAGAACATAGACTAAAATGGGTGACGGGGAACTTCAATCTAACCATGGCTAAAAAAAAAAACCATCACAAGGGATTTTTTCTTAAAAAACGTCCTAATGGACTTATTCACTAACCTAAAATGAAAAGACTAAAAGAGAGGAGGAGCAGTGACGCTTCTTCCTCCTCCCCCCTCTATGGAGTTTTCCTTTATGACTCACAGACTAAAAGAATGGCTAGGGTTTCTTGGGAGCCAAAACCATTCTTGAGATGCAATAACATTGTATTTGATACACAACAAATATATGTCGATTTTATTATTAACTACCTAATTATTATAGTCACGTTAAAAAAACACAACGTACAGGACGAAACGCTTACCGTAATAATTGATGGCAGAGAAATTCACCTCTCGCTCTCTTGCTCTACGTACGGATTTCACAACATGCAGCAGCAAATAAATAGCCCAGAGCGGTCTATATAATAGGGGCGGGAGAGAAGGGAGCAGACACTAAATCCCAATTAAAATCCCATTTTAAGTTTTTCGTGGGCCGGGTCTTGTACGGACTAACTTTACAATACAAAATTCGAACTCGGGTGAAAAACGCACTGCCTTACTGACCTAATACTTCTAGGGCTCGTTTGGTACACAGGACTGTCTTGGCATGGACTATGCTTAGGGACTGGCTTGGCTTGGCTTGGCTTGGTCTAAGTTGGATAACACTTATCCTACGTTTGGTGTATGCTTGGACTAGGACTAGAATTTTTTTATTTTTTCAAAAATATCTATATATATGTATATATGTATTTTATAATATATAAAATATATATGTATATATACATACATATAATATATATAGGTGTATATATGTATATTATAATATACATGGGTATAATACATATACATATATTTATATATATGTATGTATATTATAATATATAATATATATGGGTATGTTATACATACATATGTATATATAATATATGTATATATATATATTATATATTATAATATATATATGGGTATGTTATACATACATATGTATATATAATATATGTATATATATATTATATATTATAATATACATATATATATATACGTATATACATGTATATAATATATGTGTATATAGGTGTATCTATAAATTATAATATATATCTAGGTATAATACATATATATATGTATATTATAATATATATATACATATAGTATAAATATATAATGTATATGTGTATATACGTGTGTATATGTATATTATAATACATACATAGGTATAATATATATACACATATGTATATATACTTATATATATTACATATATTAATGTATGCTATTATTATAATATTAATATGTATGTGTATATGGGTATATTATAATAATAATATACGTGTATATATCTATATGTATTTATATATTATATATGTATATATGTGTTTATATATATACGTGTATATATGTACATTAATATATAATATAATATATATTACATATATACATGTATATATGTATATTATAATATATGTGTATGTAATAATAATAATAATAATAATAATAATAATAATAATAATATATGTTATTAGTATTACAATATAATATATGCATCTTGTACATTGGTGAACATAGGACTAGCTAATCCTCCCTTTCTACATGGGTTTAGTAGTCCCCTCCTAATGAGGTGTTTTTGGTGGGCCCGGTATTAGCAATCCCATCTAAGACTAGAATTAAATGAAACAAACATGGTACTAAATTTAGTCCAAGCCAAGACTGTGTACCAAACGACCCCCTACCGTTTTACAGAGTTTTTTTAGTTTGTGACATGATGAGTTCATAATTACCTATATAATTAATAAATGACAAATTTAAAATTTTCAAAATTGTGTCAAAATATAATTAATAAAATAAATAAACTCTTAATAGATTAAATTATTCAGAAATTAAAATAATGGAAGAATTGAATTCTCTTAATAAAGTACCATAATTGGAATTCAATTACTGATTCGGATTCAAATTCAAATTCCCGATTAATAAACACAACATAAGATTAGTAAACACAACATAAGATTATATCCGAATACCAGTCAGAGTACAAAGATAATACATTCCATATAAATTGTCCATCGCTACCAACATCACGAAACCACAACCCCTACACAGCTAGATATGGAAAGTAAACATCCTTCACGATGAAGGTGAAGTAGAACTAGGACTAGCAGATCTTGAAATATATCTGGAACTCGCACTCACACTCGGACTCCGATGTCTCAAGTAGCTTCTCCTAGACGATTCCCTGTAAGAAATTGAGCTCCTGCGTCTAGGAGATACACTTCGGGAGTAACTCTTCCCTGACCTCTTCTTTTTTGGTTCAGGTGAAACACTAGGGGAGTAAATACTCCTGGAGGACCTCCTAGGCCTGGGCGAAGGACTAGGGGAGTAGGGGGAGTAACTCCTCCTAGATGTCCTCCTAGGCCTGGGCGAAACACTGGGTGAGTAGCTCCTCTTGTAACTCCTCCTGGGCCTGGGAGAGATGCTGGGTGAGTAGCTCCTCCTTGATCTCCTTCTTGCCCTTGGAGAGACACTAGGAGAAACATAACGATAGCAATGCCTCCTTCCGTAGTACGAGTCATCTGGTGAATACTCCCTGTAACGATGCCTCCTCCCATAGTAAGAGTCATCTGGTGAATACTCCCTGGAGTCATATGGAGAGTAGCCCCGAGCATGATGTCTCACTGGTGACCTGCTGTAAGGGGTGCGAGACCGAGAGTAATATCTATGCCGACTATAGTCAGGAGAGTATGATCTCCTCCTCCTGTAGTGTGGAGAGTATGACCTGCTCCTGCTTCGATCTGATGAATGAGGTGACTGGCTACAGCTCCTCCGATAAGGTGAGTAGGTAGGAGATCTACGAGGAGGTGAGTAACTAGGAGTTCGTCGACGCACTAGAGCAAAATAACAGAAAATTAGAGGCCAAAAACAAGGTACGTAAATGCAAACAAGGTCCTTAAAATCAACTTACCACGAATTGTTCGCAGCCCAAGATACCTTCCGGGAGTAGGAGTTCGCCCTCTCCGCCTTCTAGCCTAAAATTAATGAAGACATGGAATGAGATCGTGGAAATACCGACATCCTGGGATGCAGCTAGTTGAAATCAATAATATTGGCTAAAACAAATATTGGCAACCAGGAAATGGAAATAACACAATATTTTAATTTGTAGAGAGAGAAATGCAGGGCATACAACCCCAATGATCTGATACTTGTTGTTGTATTTGATTTGTTTGTTAAGTTGTTGTTTGGAATTTGATGAAGAGCTGCTTCACACAGCCAACCTGCTGCCACAAACACTTCAAGTGGAAAGAAGCAAACAACTTTCAAACTCAAAAAACTAAAAACAAATCATCTAGAATCCTGATACAATGCTGAACATAGTGCAGTATCAAATAACATAGATTAAACAAAGTGAAGCTTGATCAATCATCAACAGTTAAAAGAAGGAACATTTACCCTCTCCACTGTAATGACACGGCCTTCAAGTACAGAGCGATCTAAATACTTAATACAGCGGTCAGCCTCATCAACATTTTCCATTGTAACAAACCCAAATCCACGAGATTCTCTTGTCCATGGATCAACCACAAGATGAACATCAATGACCTAGAAACCAATTAAACCATGAGACCAATGGATATATGCACAATTAAAGTTACTGCGACCCTATGATATATAACGCACATCAAACTACACGGAACCAGTCAAACACACAATAATTAGCAAATGAAAAAAAAAAAAAAATAATAATAAAGATAGGAAGAGGCCATCCTACTTTTCCCTCAGATGCAAAGTGCTTCTCGAGTTCTCTCTTTGTAATCCGAGGTGATAATCCAGTCACATACAAATTGTTCCCAGGATTCTCAACTGATGGGCTTCTGCAAACCAAAATGCATAATCAGAATACATCCACAAAGTAAAAAAGATTCAATAAATTGGGCCAAATGAGAAGCAGCTTGGTTAAAAGCACAACCTTGACCTTGACCTCGACCTCGAAACAGACCTCGAAAGGGACCTACTGTACCGTTTCGGGGAAGGAGAGTAGGAATACCTGCCAAAGAAAATGCAATTTAACAAGTCCAAAATGAATTACTACAACCAACATGGCCAATAATCAACAACACAATAAGAGAACCAAAAAAAAGGAGTCTTTCCGAAACAAAAACACACCTTGACCTTCTGGAGTACGACATCTGAGACAGAACAAGAACAACAAAACAAACCCAGATTAGTGTTAGAAATAACACGTATAAGAACAAAAGGAAAAAAATAATCTAAGAGAATAAATTTACGCATACAAAATTCCAACTCTTGCATCCATAATTAATATAACCAGAGTGTATGATAATTTTGATGCAACTGTCAATTGTTCGATCAACTTAATCATAAACAAATAATCAAAATAACACTCTGATTTTTAAACCCGATTAGTACTTCACATACGTCATTAGTTTAGAAATATTTTGAGCAAAACAGATATACAACGCACACTGAAGAACGAGCCGGAAAGCTTACCTTAGCGATCGGTGGCAGAAGAAACTCACTTTCGCTTTCGAAACTGAAGAACAATCTCTCTCTCGCTCTATACGAATCGCTATGTCTTGAACGTGAGGACTCCGGAATAGCGAAAGATTTATATAGGCAGTAACGTAGGAGAAGTTTCTGGAGCACCGGACGCCAAACCACATTAAAATCGAATTAATTTTCTGTGGCCACTGTTTTTTTTTTTTTTTTTTTTTTTTTGCCAATCAAACGAGTCCACCAACTGATGCCACGTGGTGGCGCGAGAATGTTTTGGTAAAACGGTCTTCTTTATTTTTTGGCCCGTTCGGTAAAAATGTTTTTAAAGGGTAATATCCACCTGAAGGACGACACTTTCATTTCCCTAATTTTGACCTTTTCTGGTATTAGAAAAATAAATGTAATTAGGCTATCACTAATTGATAATTATCAATTCATTTTATATAAAAAATTAAATATAATTGTGTTTTATATGAAATTTTAATTTAGTCACTAATTTTTTTATAACTAAATTGATCACTATATTACTCAAATTTACAATAAATACATTTTTTTTCATTGACTTTCATATAAAATTCTAATTTGGTACTAAATAAAATATTAAAACAAAAGTCATGCAAATGCTATGATCTTTTGTGTAAAATTTAGTAACCAAATTCAACTTTCGTGTAAAATTCAGTGAAATGAAGACTAATTTAACTATTATTTTTTTTAAAATGACTATATTAAAATTTCATGTAAAATTCAGTAATAAACAATATTACGAGATGTGAGGTGGAAAACAATATTACGAGCTACAAGCTCATATATTTAGATTGGAATCACAAATTGGCAAAAAATAAAGTTGGGTTGCAATAGTAAAGAGTTGGGTCCAAATAGATTGGACATTCAACAAAGAAAGTATAAAGCAGGGGACGCACCATTGAAGATTTGAACCTGGTTCCCTATTTGAAATAGAAAGTGAGCAAAAGCAAGAAAATTTGAACTTGGGAATTTGGGAATTAAACAGAGCCACCGACTGGTTCATCACAAAATCCCAATTGATACTAACCAAGGCAGAGTGAAGTGGTGATAGTGACGGCACTCAAAACCCGCGAAAAATCAAACTCCCTTGGGAATCAGAACTAGAAGCAGAGTGCTTTGAACCCCAAAAACACTCAAAACCCTGGAGCCCCAAAAATGGATCCGATTGTTGCAGCAAATGGGCTCTCTTTCCGAGTCGGGTTCTCCGGTCACAGTGGCCACCTCAGGCTCGAGCCTCTTTCTACCGACGAGAGCTCCAACCCCGTCAATTCACTTCCTGATTTCATTCTGGTCAGTCTAGGGTTTGGCTTAGTTCTAATTTTGCTTTTTGGTTTTTTCTTGTACTTGTGTATTTGCTTAATTGGATACCATTATGCGTGCGTAATGGCTTTTAGTATAAGTGCATTTGGAAGCTGAATTGTATTGTAGAGGGTGTCGAATTGAATGCATAATTCGCAACCATACAAAACTGGTTTCCGAAACAGGAGATTAGGAGAATGTTTTCAATTTGCTAAACGAGACTGCCAAGCCAACTCAATTCCAGCATTAATATATGCTTGTTTTTTGTGTTTCAGCCGCCGGCATTTGCTAGGGAAACGCCTGAATCAATAAAAGAGTATATAGAGGACACGTATCTCTTGCCAAGATTGGACCCTGAAGTATTTTCGCCGGAAAAGGTCGGGAGGCAGTGGGATTTTGACTGGTTTGATAACGCAAATGTACCCTTGGAGCCATCATTGCCGCGGACAGTTGTGGTTCCCACATGGGAATTACCATTTAGGAGTCAAAATGATGGGTCGGTGGGAGGTCAATGGGAACCTAAATCCGTGCAGGTATGGGGTTCACTCAATGTTTGTGTTTACCCACACAGTTAGCTTAGCAGGGGAAATCAAAACCGCAATGTGGTGATATCATTTAATTATGGATCTAAATCTTATTGGAATCTAAGTCGCCTGGATTTATTTTTTTCTTTTGGGAATTTGGCAGTATTTGAGTGATACATTTGTTACCCTTGTGCTTCTAAATGTGGCCCAGAGTTTTCTTATTATTTTATTTTAGGTGGATGTATCAGAACTTATAGTAGGAGCTCAAGAGTCTGGTTCCTTGCCACGCGTGGCTGGACCAGCGAAGGATTTTGTACGGGGAAGTATCAACAACCGCCCTTTTCGCCCAGGAGGCTTGGATGATTCCAAATCTCTAGAAAGAGTTCTTCCTGATGGTGCTTCTAATGGCGAGTGGGTTCACGAACTTCTGATTGGTGGCTCTGCTCAGGCCGTACCTCCAAGCTTTAAGCAAGGATTGGACCTTGGTGATCTCAAGGTTAATTTAACTGTCATTTGGATTGAAAGTTGTAAAATTGAGTATTATAGAAAACATAATATTGATAGAAGAGCTTTTTTGGAAGGCCTATCCATGCTCGTGGAATGTGTATAAGGATCAAAGTCCACTGAAGAGTACGTCAGATGAAAAGGTGGTCAGTTTTGCTTTTCCGTGCTTCTCTCTCTCTCTCTCTCTCTCTCTCTCTCTCTCTCTCTCTCAAGTAATCTTTACCTATAAAATCTGCTTTGGCTACTAGATTATTTTAGATTTTGTTAACCGCAATGCCGTTTCCCCCCTCTCCCAACCCCAAACTAACCAACCTAAAACAAACAATTCAAACGCTTTTAGGTTGGTATCATGTTATCAAATTTTCTACTTATCCCTCATGTTCTCATGTGTTTCTTTTCTTACATTTATATTTTTTATTGGAATTTAGTGGTTACTCATTAAGTAAATTATGAGTTTAAAAACTCAGTGGTTCCTGCTATATATTTGTTTATGTGTAGGCTCAGTTAGGTGGGCCAATAGAATCTTTTCTAGATTATAATTATCTCTTATCTTAAGTTGGTGAATGCTGTTTTTATTTTTATGTATTTTTAGGATTTGCAGAGTGAGTTGTCCGTGCAGTTTGATGACTTGTTCAAGAAGGCCTGGGAAGAGGATGTTGTTGAATTTGAAGGAGATGGTATGTATAATCTGCAATTGTGGTACAATTCGTGATTATATCTGTTTATTATTTTAGGATCTTATGGGTTAACAGCTATAAATAAATTCATGCTTGGGCTTTTGAAATCGGGTAGAGATAAGCAGAGTTAAAAGTGTTGCCTTCGAATGAGCTCTGGTTGACTTGGCTCTATTAGGTTGTGATTGCTTGAAGTTTGTTCTCAACTAAAATTGCAACTAAATTGTCAAGTTAGTTCAGTAAATTCAAGTAGATAGAGTATATTTATCCAGAACTGTGATACATTCCATGATTATGCATGGACACTGGATTGCAGCTTCTAATGCCTGCAGGGTTGATGAACCATGCATCTGTAATAAGTCTTGTGGTGAATACTTAGCGCTTTTCCCTTGTGGTGAATACTTAGCTCCTTTCCTCCCTTCTCAAGCATTCACCATCAAAAATAGATTTGCATATTAACTGGGATTATGTTTGATGATGAATAAGAGTGATTGTGTTGTAAAGTTGAATGTATAATAAGGATAAGAAGCATATGTTGTTGTTAACTATTCAAGAGTAACTTTGAACTAAGGACTAAATTATGTGAGCAGTCTATTAATTCTGGTTGCGTTCATTATTTTTTGGGCTAATGTGGATGCCATCCACAAAGGTCAATTGTCAGGATCAGAATCTGTTAAGTCAGAGGATGAAGCAAATGAGGTTGATGTTGCCAGAAATTCATGTGAGCCTGAGTTATCTGTGTTAGATGAGATTTTGTCAGTTGAGGCAAATTCAAGATTCAATGAAACTGATGAAGATGGTGAAAAAAACCCAGAGGTAATTATTTGTAAAGTAGCAGTTTACAGAAACTCTCTTATTTGAACATGTTTCATGCTTTGCACTGAACCTTGCTCACTGCTTTATTTTTATTTTTTAACTAGTTCACCATTGGCAGGCTTGGGCAATTAGTGGAGGTACAGAATGGATTGCAGAGAATTTTTATGATCTTATTCCTGACAAGGCACTTGATTATCCTTTTGAATTGGATAAATTCCAGAAGGAGGTATCGGTCGATCCAAACCCTCTTCTACAATGTTTCCATTAGTAGATTGATTTTTATTTTTATTTTCTGGGCCAACGTGAGTAGATTGTTTAGATCTTTACTCAATGATTTGTTCAGAGAGGTAAAACTTTGACATATATTTTGACTTTAAATTTCTATGCATGGCTTTCCTTGGTTTGTAGTTTGGCTCATGTCCCTTTCACTGATATGATTCAGTAACAATGATTGGAAAAGAATATCAATAGTTGATTTACAAACATGAACATTACACTCGCCATAAATTTCAAATGTGGGACGTTGGACATGTCCCAAGACATTGGTTGCTTCGACTGCACAATGATGTCAGCATGGTTAAGTGTGCTGTACATTATTGTAATGTAGAGAACAGGACTATATATGTGCATGTTGTTGGGTGGGTTATATCGTTAGTGCTCTTGAGAAGTTTAAAAATTTAACAGTTGTGTAGATTCTCAGATACATTATCCTCATTTTCACCATTAGCACCAGAGAGGGTTGCCTTAACATCTTTATCTCTTCTTTACAGCATCTAGATATCATGATAACTGTCATTAGAATTTTCATGTCACAGTAAATTGTGGGATTTCGTCAAGAACAAAAAATTACATGTAGAAATCCTTCATGAGCAAATAGTGTTGCTACTTTTCTTTCACTGTTGTAGTGTACAAAGTTTTTTATATTTATTATCTTAAAGAGTGGCTTTGAAAATTCTGTTTTTTTATGCCCAAATAACCTTTCCTTTGTGATATGTTTACAGGCTATTTATTATCTTGAAAAGGGGGACTCTGTCTTTGTTGCTGCTCACACATCAGCTGGAAAGACAGTTGTTGCAGAATATGCATTTGCTTTAGCATCAAAAGTACAGCCTAAATTCTTAAGCTTGTGGTTCGTTTTACTCATTTATATTTGATTATTTGTTAATTAAACCCCTTATGTTAATGTTGGGCAGCATTGCACCAGAGCTGTGTATACTGCTCCTATTAAAACCATCAGCAATCAAAAGTACAGAGATTTCTGTGGAAAATTTGATGTTGGACTTCTCACTGGTGATGTTAGCTTAAGGCCAGAGGCATCTTGTCTCATTATGACCACAGAAATCTTAAGGTCAATGCTTTATCGCGGTGCAGACATAATACGTGATATTGAATGGGTAAAGGGGCTCGTTTTCTGTGATAATCTTTTGAACAGTAATTTTCCTCCTTTTATAGGTTAATTTCTTCATTGTATTTATTTTTCCCAGTTTCCATTTTTTTTTCCTCAGTAAATTACTAAAATATTTTTGTTACTTGTTCTGCATGTGAGAGAATATAGGTTATCTTTGATGAGGTGCACTATGTCAATGATGTCGAAAGAGGTGTTGTTTGGGAAGAAGTTATTATAATGCTTCCAAGACACATCAATATTGTCCTCCTTTCAGCTACGGTATTTCCTTTTTCCTGATATTATTCACAATCTCGATCTGAAACAAATAATGCAAATATGAATTATGATTATTTATCTGTTCTATCCAAAGTATATAGATTTAAATTTGTTGATTACTCTAGTGTTTTCTTTGACTAAGTTATAGATTAGGTCTTTTAGGAAATAGAACAAAGAGTTTCGACCAAATAATCTGAGTGATGATTCCAGCTGCAAGATTGGTATTTTTGTGTCAGAAGTTGCTAAGCAACCTGTATTTTCCATGCAAGTATAAAAGCACTGTCCATTATCTTTGTTGTTTTCTGACGTTATATTGCCCGGGCTATGGAATTTGTATGTCATTGTATCTAGTACCTACCTATTATCGAAACTTTGGTAGCAGGTGGAATAGCTAGTTTACCTTGCCTTGGGACCTGCTCCGTTGTCTATATCTTTTAAAAGCCTTCCTTGAAAACAATGGCATAACTGTTCTATTACTTCTCAGCTTCTGTAAAGATACTTGTGCATTCGATATGTGGGCAGTTGGTCTTTGTTTTCCCCTGCCCCTTCATTTTAATTTTTGTTTGCAGCAGCAGATGCATTGCATTACGTGTTAATTGTAAATTTGTAGGTACCAAACAAAGTGGAGTTCGCAGACTGGATTGGACGGACAAAGCAAAAGAAAATCCGTGTTACTGGGTAAGCATGAATCTGTGTGGCATATGGATTTAACTATTTTTGTTCTTTTGTGTCAATTCAAATCAATTAAAACTATCTTGATTTGTTTTTATCACTGCTTACTATTCATTCTTCTAAGAATGTGGCAGAAAGGGGGTTTGTAATGCTTTATTGTCAACTTTTTTACATCATTTTCATATTTGAGGTTATAATTTTGATAACAGGACTACAAAAAGACCAGTCCCATTGGAGCACTGCCTATTTTACTCCGGAGAACTTTACAAAATATGTGAAAGTGAAAGCTTTATTCCCCAGGGGTTCAAAGCTGCAAAAGATGCATTCAAGAAAAAGAATATGAGTGCTGCCACTGGTGGTAGTGGATCACATGCTCCAGCTCCAGCTTCTCATGATGGGGCTCGAACTCAAAAACAAAGTTCTAACTGGGGAAAACAAAAGAAGCAATCTGGTCCCCAAAATTCGGGGAATTTCTCCAAAGCTGGTGGATCAAATCAAAACAATGGAAATGGCATGAACAATTGGGGTTTAAGGAGATCAGATGCCTCTTTGTGGTTGTCACTTATTAACAAGCTCTCGAAGAAGTCTCTGTTACCTGTATGTTTGAATATAATTCCTTATTGTGCATGTCTCTTGCTTTAAATTTATTTGGTTCTAGTACTTTATGGAAATAATACAACTCCCTACGACAATTAATTGTGCAGTGTTTTTTTTTTAAATTTTATGAAATAAAATAGAAATGAAAAGGGAAAAAATATTAAATTTTAGATTGTCTACCAAAATTAAGAAATAAATTTAGACAAATAAGAGGAAGGCAACTCCAAATGTGTTTTCTTGGTGGTTGTCATATTTAACAGGGAAAATAACCATGTCTCCTCCATGTTTTGAGTTCAAGTATCTATGGAACTGTTGTTAATTATCCGTGCAAAGAGTAAAAGTTCGGCTCATATTTCGGAACCAGAGAGTTGTTGCTTTATCTTGTAAATGCCTGTGTTAATATTACATTCTCTTGTAATAATTCTGTAATCTTGATCTCAATTCCTTGACTTGTCTGCCTAGGTGGTTATATTTTGTTTCTCAAAGAATCGCTGTGATAAGTCAGCTGATAGTATGTATGGGATTGACCTCACAAGTAGTTCTGAGAAAAGTGAGATTCGTGTGTTCTGTGATAAAGCATTTTCGCGGCTAAAGGGATCTGACAGGACTTTACCACAGGTTTGTTACATGCTAATTATTTCTTTTTAATTAACAAAATAACTTTGGGCCTTGGACATAATATGATTTGATGTACAGGTTGTCAGAGTTCAAAACCTTCTTCATAGAGGGATTGGTGTCCATCATGCTGGACTGCTTCCAATTGTTAAGGAAGTTGTTGAAATGCTTTTTTGTCGTGGTGTAATCAAGGTATTTTACTTCTGGGTTATTTCTGTGTCATGACATTCATATTTTGTTTTTCAAAATGATACTCCAGTTACCGTTGATGATCTTTAGATGTTAACAGTGACGTTGCAAATAGTTTGCATATTTGTGTTAATAATCATTAGAGTTAAATTTTCTCTGTTATTTTCACATGTCATTGAGTTCTAATGGTCATTTTAGAATTTAGATCTAATAACTTTTTTGGTGACCATATCTGTTATTTTGTAGGTTTTGTTCTCAACAGAGACATTTGCAATGGGAGTCAATGCACCAGCTAGAACGGTCAGTTTTGTTGGGCAGTTTTTCCAAAATTGAAGTATAATTTCTGCTACAATATCAAGAATTTGGTGGTTTTCTTTATTTGGTACATATTTCAGAATTCTTTTGTTGCATTAGTTTTCTACTGTTAAATTTTCAATTGATTAACATCGACCAGTCTTGCAAAACTATAAAAAGAAAAAAGTCAAACTAAATAGTTCTGATGGTACAAGTGTCTGCAAATTTGTTGATTGAATAATTTATTTCCTTAATTTGAAGCTGCATGTGTTAGAGCTTCTATTTTGACATCTTATAATGCAGTCACGTGGAAGAGCTCCTTTAGTTTGATTCTGCCGTTGAATTGATTTGGTTGATGGTTTTGACTTCAAACTTGAGTTTTATGTTTCATTACTTCACTAGAATGAGAAATGGCATGGCCTATGACCCCTAAACATATTATAAATTTCTGCAAATTCACTTCACATCCTGTACTAGTTGTGCTTTGTTTGTATTGATGAAATTCAGTATTGAAAAATATTTCAAATTTGCCACTAAAATATCTTATAAATTGACCGATGTGTTACTGACAGCCGACAAGGCATCTTCTTGCCTGTTCGCTATTCTTTAGTTGCATATACAACATTGCTATCTTAACTTCTAACTTTCGTCAATATTTTTTGCAGGTTGTTTTTGATACGTTAAGGAAATTTGATGGCAAGGAATTTAGACAATTACTGCCTGGAGAATACACTCAAATGGCAGGCCGTGCAGGCCGAAGAGGACTTGATAAAATTGGTACAGTTATTGTAATGTGCCGTGATGAAATTCTAGAAGAAAGTGATTTAAAGCATGTCATAGTTGGAAGTGCAACCAGGCTTGAATCTCAGTTTCGGCTTACCTATATTATGATCTTGCATCTCCTTCGTGTTGAGGAACTGAAGGTGCCTACTTACTTCATTTCAACTCCGTTCATATAAATAGGGGAAAAGAAAATAGATTGCAGATCAATAATTTTCAAAAATTGAAGTCCGTGTCCAAATTGTAGGAGCTAAAAATAAAACCGACATCTTTATACATGTTGATTTGGATAAATACATACTGTTCATCCATAACATCTTTACTTTTATGGGAGCTAAACAAATTTTTTTTTTATAACCTGTGGTGAAAATACAATCCTTTTCGGGGTAATATATTTGATTGAGGCTCACTAGGAGAAGTAACAAAACCCTTGGCCGTTTCTGAGGCTGCATTTATAATGACCATCTTGGGTCCATGGAGTGATGGAATGGCTTCTGCATCTTAACCTCATTGTCACAGTATTCTATCAACAAAGGCTAATTTTAGTGTAAAAGTATATTTGTTTTTCAAAACGAAAAATTATATTGGTTGTTCCTTTTAATTAATTCTGTGTTTGTGAAAAATACAAGTCTACTTTTCATATCATAAGTACAAGTTAAGGTTTTAGCTCTGCAGTTTTAGTGAGTGCATTGGGACTGTCACTGCAGGTGGAGGACATGCTGAAAAGAAGTTTTGCTGAATTCCATGCTCAGAAGAAACTACCAGAACAGCAGCAACTTCTGATGCGAAAGCTTGCACAACCTACAAAAACTATTGAGTAGGTCAATGGCAGAGTCATGATTATTACTTATCTGTATAATATGTCAGGACACATGTTATATGTTACATGATATATTCAATCCAGTGGTAACCTACTAAATGTGGCTATAGCTCTTTGTTAGGCATGCAGGCTTTAAAACTTTTACTGTTAACCAAGTGCTACATAAAAATAGTTGTGTTTGAACCGATTTTGGCTTAGGCTCATATATCATTATCTCATTATGAGGATATTGCTGCTATCAGTGCGTATTCATCTAACAATAGCATTTGTGGCCTTGTAAATTGTAATAGCATATTAGCTAGCATTTTTGAACGATATAAAAAAATTGATTTTTTTTTTCCTTTAAGCAATTGACGATGGGCTGTCCTTGTTTATCAGTTCAGTTGATGTATAAGGTCTATGCATCTCTATGATAATCATTAATTGTCAAAGCATCATCTAAGACACTTTAGTAAATGGAAGTTATTACTTGTTAGATGCTGCAATTCTATTTTTGATGTTATGTTTTGCCTTTCATCAAATATGCTGCAATTCTATTTTTGATGCTGCATGACTATTTGCATGTAGATGCATAAAAGGTGAACCAGCTATTGAGGAGTATTATGACATGTACTCAGAAGCTGAGACATATTACACGGAAATATTGGAGGCAGTTATGCAGTCCTCTGCTGCCCAAAAATTTCTTACAGCTGGGAGAGTGGTAGTCATGAAATCACAATCAGTAAGTCCCTTACATAGTTTACACATTAATTCCAGTCATATCCTAAATTGTTTGTTTATTTATTTCCCTGCTTTTTCCTCCCTCAGGATCAAACTGTAGTATTACTCTTCTGTTTATTGTTCTGTGCTAATAGGAATGATTGCTTTCCTGCATGACTATGGGTGATTCTTTTATTTTACATGATATGTAGAGATACTCGTAATATGCGGGCATCCGATGTCTACCCGTTGAAAAAGAAAAAAAGAATGATGTCCTCTGATGGTGGGTTGATTATTAATGTGTTAAGAAAAAATGAAATATTGTAATTTGAATAAGACTTGGACTTTAATATTTTCTATTTCTTAGTGATAATTTAGCCCCGACTTCAAACAGATCACCCAATTTATTTCCCTTAAACGTCCCAAAGCTGGAGTCTTCAATGACAACTTCTATGCAAAAATCAAGAGACATGATCCTACAGCCTGCATGGAAGATCATCATAAATTGTAATCTGAAAATTATTCCATAGCTTGAGCCTAGAGAACAAATTGGTAACCAATTTTAATAAATAAATAACTCAGAACTCATCATTTTTACATTGGAAATGAAATGATTGATAACAGAAAAGGCAAGTTTTAGAAACTTCGAGGGTTAATCGAGATATTTCTCTGTGACATCTCACTCTCCCTCCCTTCACCCTTGAAACTGAAGTTAAAGGGAGTCCTTGTTCCCCAGTGATATGTTTGATTGGTGCTGATTTGGTGGTTTCTAGTCCTCACATAAGCATGATATGTTGGTATCTGCATCTACCGTGGTGTCTCTTTCTCATATTAAACTGTACAAGTAGACTTCCATTTTTTCATTGATATTGTATCTGGTTCTTTGTTAGAGTAGTTGAGGGTATGCTAAACATGTATCATGCCTTACCAACAGGCCCAGGACCACTTGCTTGGAGTCATTGTGAAAGCTTCTTCTTCAAGTAATAAGCAATACATTGTTTTAGTGCTGAAACCTGAATTACAAACTCCCCTGGCTAGTGGTAACTTGCAAGATAGTAAAAACACCGATTTTCCACAAGGTTATTTCATGGCACCAAAATCTAAACGTGCTATTGAAGAAGATTATTTTCCTGGCGTCACTTCTCGCAAAGGATCGGGTGTCATCAACATAAAATTACCACACCAGGGTTCTGCTGCTGGGGTAAGGTTTGAGGTTAGAGAAGTCGATAACAAGGATTTTTTATGCATATGCAATTGCAAGATAAAGATTGACCAAGTTCGGCTTCTTGAAGACGTTTCCAGTCATGCTTACTCCAAGACAGTTCAACAGCTGTTGGGCACAAAATCCAATGGAAATAAGTACCCTCCAGCCTTAGATCCAATGGAAGGTACATCTATTTGTCAGTCTAAATAAAACATAAAAGGTTTTGGGAAATTAAAGTTCAGTTGTATCATTATAAATTATATTCATCCTAGATTAATATACGCTTGATTGCAACTATATAGAGTTGTGATGCATTCATTCTGTGGATGCTTTTATTATACCGTTGGAAATCTGAGCTCCCGACTTTCCACTCCTTGATTCGATATTCGTTTGTCCCATTTACTTTCTCTTTTCTGTTCGATTATTTATGTTAGGTTCAAGAATTCTATTGTTGATAAAGCATACTAACTTAATAACTTCTATGGGCACTTTACTTGTTAGAATGTGCTGAAGACTTGGATCAATTGAGAATTATAGGGTTTAACTCACTCTTTAAGCTGACCTTCATAGTGGTGACTCTGGTTCAGATCTGAAGTTGAGAGATGTGAATCAGGTGGAAACATACTACAAGTGGACTAACTTATTGCAAAAGATGGCAAAGAATAAGTGCCATGGTTGTACAAAGTTGGAGGAGCACATTATTTTAGCAAGAGAGATAAAGAGACACAAAGAGGAAGTTAATGCTCTAAAGTATGAAATGTCAGATGAGGCACTGCAACAAATGCCAGATTTTCAAGGCCGGGTACATGTCCATGATATGCATGTGTTTTTCTACGTTTCTGTGGCTTAATACTTATGATTCCTCCTTGTATTTTAATTGTATATTTTCAGATAGATGTTCTGAAGGAAATTGGATGTATAGATGCCGACCTTGTTGTTCAAATAAAAGGCCGTGTTGCATGCGAAATGAATTCAGGGGAGGAGTTGATTTGCACAGAGTGTTTGTTTGAGAACCAACTGGATGACCTGGAACCAGAAGAAGCTGTGGCGTTAATGTCTGCCTTTGTGTTTCAGCAGAAGAATACTTCCGAACCTTCTCTTACTCCAAAACTGTCTCAGGCGAAACAAAGGTTCTCTCCCCATCTTCTGCATACAAATTTTTCTTCTGTGCCAAATTCCATATTTAAATATCTTTTTTAATACAAAATATATGCATAGGATTTAGGTAGTATACTTTATGCTTACACTTAGAGTCTACAATCGACCACTAGGTCTGGCCCTATTAGTCCATCAGACTATGTTACCTAGAATTTTCACTTCTCAGTGTCTCCTGGGTCCCTGGCACAGATTAATCAAATACTTTGCCTGCATCCACGCATATCCAGAATTGTCATTAAAAAAATTTGTTGTGTATTATCATCCTCCTAGTTTAATTATACCCTCGGACAAAGTGAGAAAAATATTATAATAAGAAATCTGATTTCCTTGCCAGAATAAACTCATTTCGGATATTTATCATTTCAGATTGTACAACACAGCAATAAGACTGGGCGAGCTTCAAGGCCACTTCAAAGTTCAAATAAATCCGGAGGAGTATGCCCGAGAGAATCTCAAGTTTGGTCTTGTTCAAGTCGTTTATGAGTGGGCAAAGGTATTCATCTTATAATTTCATGAATTTTTCCTATGATTTTTGGAGTGGTTGGTCTTACATGCCCTTATAATTGCAGGGCACTCCATTTGCAGATATTTGTGAACTTACAGATGTTCCTGAAGGCATGATAGTGCGGACCATTGTCAGACTTGATGAGACGTGCCGCGAGTTCAAAAATGCTGCATCTATTATGGGTAATTCTGCTCTGTACAAGAAAATGGAAACCGCTTCAAATGCGATAAAGCGTGATATTGTATTTGCGGCTAGCTTATATGTCACTGGAGTTTAAGTGGCAACTTGAAGTTGAAGGTACACCTTTCCAGTTCATCCTTGTAAGTACTGAAGGGGGGGATCTGGAGAAGCATACACAGCCGTTTATTTTGTTGTATATTAATTTACGCCCTGTTCCTTATGCTCAATTTCAACCAAAGTTCTCAATTTTTTCACATTTTTAACAGACGAGGAAGCTAGCACAAACGAGGTTTTTTAACTTTTTTTTTTCCTTCCTCTTTTACTAACTAGGGCACAAATTGTGATCCAAAAGAAAATGTTGTGCTGTTGGGGATCTTCCTATCTTCTATTTTGTCTGATACTAAGTATCTAGCTAGTGCCGAACCAAGCTATTATCCAGGGTACAATTTTTCCTTGGTTAATGAACTCAAGCAAAAGGGATTTAAACCCATAAGCTAGTTCTCAACCCGAGGGAGAGGAAATCCAATCCAAGAGTACCATTTCCTTGGTGAATGTATTTATTTATTTTTATTTAATAATTGTTTATAAGATTTGAACTCGTGACATCTTCCAACAAAATGAGTGAGACAATGAAATAATTTTCTCTAACTCTTGATAGAGCATAGAAGCAAAACAATGATTAAGAATACTTAATTGGCCCTCTTCAACAGAAGGCATAACAATGATAATAAAAGTACGGCTCTTGCTACATTTAGAGCCTCATTTAAGAGTCACAATAATGTGCAGACAAAATTAACACTCCCTCCTAATTCTCACTCCTGCCTGGCTTGCCTGAAGGAAGGGGTGCCTGGAACAAGAAAAACAGTCACATAATTAAACTATTTAGATTAGCATAAATGCAAAATTAAATTAAAACAAGAGCTGTGGCTAGGGTTAATTACTGAATCAGCAGCATCTGGGATCCAGTCATTGGTTGCTGGGTTACACTGGCAAGAGGCATGGCAGTCAGTGTTGGTATCAGGTGCCAGGTTGTAATTTTTGTCACTTTTGTTGGGTACTTTGATAAACCCTGTTCCTGTTGTGTGGTGCTGCTTGTCAACACAATTCAGATCCTTATAGTAATCTGTTTCCACAAACTCCTCCCCAACCTCACTTCCATTCACAACTATTTTCTGCTTCAAATCCATAAAAAATAGAGAGAGAGAGAGAAACAGCAGACAAAATTTTAAGCAAGGAACTAGAAATAAATACTGAAAATGAAGCAAAGATATCAACAAGGCGTTTGTAGTCCAACGGTTAGGATAATTGCCTTCCAAGCAATAGACCCGGGTTCGACTCCCGGCAGACGCAAATTTTTTTTTTTTATTTTTTTTAAAAAAATTTCTAGAAAACCTACTAAAACACCAGTGAAAATCAATTTCTCTTTTTTTATTTGGTAAAAACAAACAAACAAACAAATCAATGAAAACCAACCTCAGTATCATTTTCCAGACGTTGGAACTCAACAAGTTCAGGAATTTCTGACTCTTTATTAGAGTTAGAGAGAGCATCGACGTATTGAGATGATGTGTATTCGCTACGTTGAGGCTTAGTGTGACGTTTGGGAGTGACTCCATCGAAGAATTCTCTTGTCTTTGACTCTATCTCTGCCTCTTCTTCATTTGACAAATGAATGTCACTCCTGTTTGGCCTCCCACAGCACGCCATTTTTCTTCTTCTTCTTTCCTTTTTCGGTTCTCCTCCTTTGTATACTTTCCTCATGCAAAACTGGTTTTTATATATATGACTAGAGTAGAGGGGATGGTTTGGTGGAAGAGGTAGATATTTTTGCTTGCATTAATTATTATCTTGATGAAATTGATGTGTGGGAAATTTTGGGACTCAAAACCAAAAGGTATCTTTTTGAAGAGAAAATATCTCAGTGATCTTATCTTTTAGTCTGCTTACACGGCATTGTTAGGTGGCTCAAGTTTGGATTTTTCTTCAGTAGCTATCTAGATGATTTTGATTATTTGAGGCCCCATTTTCTTTCGTTTTAGACAATTCTGCCACTCGCCTGATCTCTACATCTGTTTATCATATTGACATTGGGGGTACTTGGTTTTGCCACAATAGTAACACTCCAAGGTTGAAACTATATATAGAGAGAGAGAGAGAAAAGAGGTATGTGGTCGAAAGTACACTTTGAACAAGTTTTATGGTGCAAGGATAATGTGACGCACTTGACTAGTTTGATGAAAACAATTGGCTTATGAAGCTTATACCGCATAATCGATTTAAGGAAATTTTTTAGCTCTATTTTCGAAGACTCGTTTAGATCGTCCTTAATTGAAAAGATTTATTCACATTCTTACAACGCAATGAGATGACAAGATTATGTTTTCATTTGTTGCATATTTACTAATAGAATTTGTGAGGAGTTTGATATTTGAACTCTTATCGTGATACTTTAAATTGTAAAAATAAGAGTAAGTATTTTATCACTGAAGTTTTGAATCCCATAAAAATTTAAGCATTTTCGTCTTCCAATCGCATAAATGGAAGATTGAAATGAAAGAACAGTGTTTTTTGCTTTTTGCCTAGAATCAATCACACCACCACATAACTACCGTTCCTAACTATACATTAATCTATACATGTGGTGAGCTTAATTCATCTAGCTGTGGAAACGCTCTAAGTGGCAAAAGGTGGAAAAGGTCATTTGCTTCGGTATAAACATTAGGACATGCTGAAAGTTAATAGAAAATGACCTTTCAGAGCCCCAAAAATACATTCAACTTTCGGCCAAACTTTTTGGAATATGTACATCCCTCCAAACACTCATGCCAAAAGTTGGGAGATTTTGGTCAATATCTCCAAGATTATGTTGTGTCCAACTCCTTTTTTGGATTTGTTTGCGTTAGTCAGTAATTATTAGGAATTTGGAAGCTATTCTTTTGGCTTTTTATGTTGAATTTGTTGTGATAGTCGGTAAAAAGAAAGGCATTGTGTTGTTCTAAAAGTCACTGGTGGTAGATTTAGACATTTTTCTCGAAGATAAATAATGAGTGCTGGTATTTTTACCTCTTCTCTTATTTTCTTATTCATCTTATCTTTTCACTGTCCATTACGTATATTTGAAAAAATACAATCCTATCTTTCCATCCCATCATTATTCCTTAAAAATCCTTTAATTATTAATTCAAGCAGCTTATCTTTGCTAATCATTACTAGTTGAGATATGGAGAGGATCAAATTTTGTTTGACAGACTGGATAAATGTTTTAGTTTAATATTTGGATTTTCTGGATATTTTGATTTTTTATTCTCTGCCTTGTCGCTTGAATCGTTCTCTTCAACATTCATTCTCTTGTTGTTTTCTTCTTCAGAAACAATTTGATTGAATGAAAGAAGACAGAAGAAAATTGTTTGAGAATTGAGTTCCAAGCACTGAGGAGTCGTACGGCTTTTTCTTTTTTCTTTTTGACAAACGGTAGAATGGGTGGGTTATGTGAGTTGTAGTTTTTTTCCCAAATCCTTAGAAGTTATTTTACAAAAGGGTAAATTTATCTTTATAATTTTGAAGATAAGGTGGGTGGGGAAAGAGCAGCACTCTAAATAATACGCATGTGCATGCGGTCATTGTGGATTTTTCTTCTGGCAAATGGTGTTTTTGAATTTGAATATACAATTCTGTTCGAACACCAAGTCAAGTGTTAACTCAATCCTAATTCGGGTTGACTGGTTCTGTATCACTAGCTGACGTAGTGATACAATACCATTCTATAATTTCTACAAGAGAAGCTAAGTTGAGTGTAATGTCTCCATGGCTTTGTTCATGAACTTAATTAGAAGCTAATTAAAAGGAGCTCAGAGCTCCGAGTGACCCTTTATTATACATCAAATTGGGAATGAAATCGTACTCTCTTAAATCTAAAAAATGGCTACAAGATTAAATCGTTTGTGATTTCATTCTACAGAAATGCAATATTCTATGAGTTTTTCCCATGTGATTTTTTCTTACTGACTTGATTGATAGGCTGGTGGATTTTAGTTCATGCTTATTCTGATTGTTAAAGTCACATGGATTATGGAAGAGTTGATTATCAACATTCATAACATGAAAACAATTACGTGTACAATTTGTGCAATCATTGTGATAATTGTCTGCTACTTTTCATGTCACTCATTAAAGAAATACACATATAGAAAACTATCTAGAGTTCATTTATAGATCGTTAAGAAAGGAAGAATCGAACACAAACCTCATATGTAGAGGTAACTACTTGAGCTACAACATTTATACTGAAATAATAAACATGAATTAATAGTCGATGACTATTTGACTTAAATGCATTTAAAACACTTGACCAAAAGGGGGGGTCTCAAATTTCATAGACTAGATAATTTATTGTGTTGCTGAATAAACTACAAAGAAAATATCAATAAACTAGCATATATCAGAATCTCAATATAAAGATTGACTTCATTAGACACTTTATCTGACTTTGATTAACCTCTTTATATAAAGATCGTAGGCACCCATCTATGATCTCAAATTTTGATAAATTATTCGTCTACTAATTAAAAATAGTTGAATGAGAGTATTTTTGCTTGTCACTTTTAACTTAAGGCTTGTATTCTCATCATTCTTCTCAACACTTGACACGTGTCCATATCCATAATCAATGGTTCTATAAATACAAAGTAAAAAGTTAATCATGATTATGCGTATAGACACGTGCTAATTATTTTTAAAAAAAAAATAAAATAAAAATACACCTTAATTTAAAGTAGTGAACAAAAATATTTCCGTTGAATTCATGGTGTCCCAAGAAAAAATCTTTTGTCCAGCCCAGAACATATCCGTACAAGAGAAAAGCAACAAATTACAACACAGCATCTCTTATCTAGAGGCCTTCTTGCCAAGCATTTTGCAAGTGGCCAAATTTTATGTCCCCCCCCCCCTGATTTTGGACACACAGTCACCTTTTCACTAACCTGAATTGTTTGATGAATAATATGTATGATCAAAATGACTAAAATCTAAAAAAAGGCATGGTGGATGTTTAAATCCGAATAAGAAATGTGTAAAAAGTATGGTTAGATTCTAAATAGCCAAGATCTTTTTCCAGAGATCTTGTCTAATTGAATTAGTGTCGCCACAGTTTAGAGATTCTTGGGAACTAACCATGCCCAAAAGCAGAGAAAGAGACGGGGGAAAATGAAGAAAAGGAAAGATATACTTTGATTTCATTGTGCCTAAAAAGGCAATAGAATCAAAAGAATTGCACTTGTGACAAGGAGAGGCATGCTTGCTGTCTAGCAATATAACAAAAGCAATACCAGCGTTCATGAGTTAGTTAGTTACTTAGTTCAGCGTTCATGTGTATTTCAAACATATCAGTAAAACGTTAACTTTATTTTACGTTAATAGATAACCTACATTACATGCATGTAACTTATAATTAATTAACGTTGCATGGGTACCATAAATAAAAAGAGGGAAATATCCTATGAAAAACATAGCTATAAAACTCTCTAGGCCGACAAGTAATGTTAAACATATGGTCTGGCTCGCTCCACATCATGACACACTCTTAATAATGAATTAAACAGAGATGATTAAGTTTTGAGTCGAGAGTCTATAAATACCAACGAACTTTGCACTTGTTCAATATCATCTTTCTATATGTATACGGTATACCAATTACCAAACCAAAGTGACTCTGATTTTCTCTCTCCTTCCACCTCCCTCAGGTCTCTGGACTTCGAATCCCATCATGTTTCCTAACATGTTTGCTTGGTGCTCGCATCTAGAAAGTTCAAGGTAAGGTAACCTATACATATATATATATATATATGAATTAGTGGATTGATTGGGCTCATTTTATTTGCTTATTGCAAAACATAACATTATTATTATTATAGACTATTAATTTTGTTGCCGAGGTTCTTACTAATTTTGCAAGTTGGTAAGTGCATCCTCACATGATCCATCCGTTGGATTGTAGTATGAGCAAGTATTTCTCTAATCTCCGGTATAAGGGTATAAGGGTATCAACTAACTAATCATATGAGAGAAGAGGTTGATATAAAGAAAGAGTGGGAGACACCACTTGGCTCTCCTTAACGTAGTATGGGCAACTGTTTTTTTTTTGTATTTTGAGTTTAAGTGCATCAGTTAACTCATCATAAGAGAATATAGATAGAGAGAAAGCGGCACTACATTCGGGATAGAATAAATACTTGTCTCTTCTTGATGTAGTATGTGCAAGTGTTTTTCCTATCCTGGATGTAAGTGCATCATCTAACTAACGAGATGAGAAGAAAAATAAAGAGAAAGTGGCAGTAAACCTTGGATATATGAGAAACACTTTTATCTTTTTAATATAATACGAGTAAGTGTTTCTCCACGAATCCCTGTCCAGTCTCCATCCCTTCATCAAATTAAAAAGGAAACTTTTCCATAGTCAACCGTCACTCCTCCAAATCCGTCCCGTACACGTGTCCTTTTAGACTACATGTGTACGGTAGTCGAACACTTGTCCATTTACACTCTCTTTCTTCACATGCACATGCCCTCCTATCCCTCCAGAGTCACACACACTCAACCACCACCACTGTGCTCATAACTCGAGATAAACCTGCGTTTTTGAGGCCTTAACGCCGTTAATTTTCCGTTCACTCAGAAAGAAGAAGAACGCCACCGCCGTCACCTTAAACCGGGACAACCTGTACTCCGTTCCGTTTCACGGGGATCCGTTGCCGGGGAAGCATAAGCAAACAAGATTGTCTCTGCGCTCCGACAGGTCAGTCAGTGAGCTTCATTATTTTATTGTTTTAATTTAAATTATTTTCAGCTCTTTTATTAATTAATTAGCTAATAATGTAATCATTAATGATAAAATTTGCGGGAGATTAGACGGGTTAAATTTGCTATCCTAAACGCGCTGGTGGCGCTTTCCTTATCCTGCGCCCCCACCCCTTATGCTTTCTCTTTCAAAGCGCTACTCTGGTATTGAGTGAATCTGATCTGTCTGTGTGTGATTGCAATTGGGTTTTCAGAGGCCGAGAGGTACTAAAGGCGAGGAAGAAAGAAGAGCAAATGGCGGGAAAGGTTTCGAATTTCTCGGATCTGATTCAGCGAGTGGCGGCTTCTTGCTTGCTACACCCTCTCGCCGCCGGCCGGCACAATCCTGGCAACTCGCCGGTGAGTCGAGGCGGTGACGACGAGGAGGATGAAGCGTGCGAGAACGAGAGCTGCGACGAGCATGACGAGGACGACGAAGAGGAAGAAGATGAAGGTGAGATTGCAGACGGAGGTTTAGGGTTTAGGGCTCGGGAGGATCGGGGGACGTCGACGAAGACGAAGACGGAGGTGATGGAGATGGAGATGGCAATGAGGGAGGTGTTCGACGCCGTTTCAGCAATGAAGAAGGCGTACGTCAGCCTCCAAGAGGCCCACAGCCCGTGGGACCCGGAGAAGCTCAGAACAGCTGACGTGGCGGTGGTGGGTGAGCTGAGAAAACTCGGGGTGCTCAGAGAGAGATTTCGAAGAAGATGCACCGCTGGCGGCGGCGGCGGCGGAGGTAGCGGAGTAGTAATGACGGCGAGTACATTGAGAGAGGTGGTGGCGCCGTACGAGGCGGCGGTGGAGGAGCTGAAGAGAGAAGTGAAGTCCAGAGAAGTCGAGATCCAAAACCTCAAGGAGAAGCTAAACGGCGTCGTTAGCATCTCCCACTCTAAGAAGGGCAGGTCTCTGTCTAGGAGGAAGGTCGGCTGCAGCAGTCAAGCTCAAGGTACTAAAGTATCTACCTGTCAGACCCAAAAAAAAAAAAAAAAAAAAGTATCTACCTGCTTTGTCTTATATTTCAAAATGACAATTCTACCCTTGTTAACGATTCTGTAATTACAGTCGCAGTAGCTCCGGCGCCGGAGCTGTTCGAGGCGACGATGAGCCAAGTGAGAGAGGCATCGAAGTCGTTCACATCGCTGCTCCTCTCTCTCATGCGCGGGGCCCACTGGGACATCGCCGCCGCCGTCCGATCAATCGAAGCCGCCACCGTTACCGCCATCACTGCCGGATCGTTGAGCACGTCGTCGATCATCGCGACGCAAAACGGCAACGCCAAGTACGCGTTGCAGTCGTACATTTCACGAAAGCTCTTCCAGGGCTTCGACCACGAGACCTTCTACATGGACGGCAGCCTCTCCTCGCTGCTCAACCCGGACCAGCACCGCCGCGACTGCTTCGCGCGGTACCGGGACTTCAAGGCCATGGACCCCACCGAGCTGCTCGGGATCCTGCCCACGTGTCAGTTCGGGAAGTTTTGCAACGCCAAGTACCTGGCGATCGTTCATCCCAAGATGGAGGAGTCGTTGTTTGGGGACTTGGAGCAGAGACGACATGTCGTAGACGGAGGGCACCCGAGGAGTGAGTTTTACGGGGAGTTTTTGGGGCTGGCGAAGGCAGTGTGGTTGCTGCATTTGCTGGCGTTTTCGCTGGACCCGGCTCCGAGTCAGTTCGAGGCGAGTCGAGGAGCCGAGTTTCATCCGGATTATATGGATAGTGTTGTGAAGTTTGCGGGCGGGCGGGTTCCCTCGGGTCAGGTTGTCGGGTTTCCGGTGAGTCCGGGGTTTAAGTTGGGGAACGGGTCGGTGATTAAGGCCAGGGTTTATCTGGTAAACCGGAATTAGATATGTTAATAATAGTATTAGGTTGCTAGTGAGTGAGTAGTGCCTAATGTTATTTAGACTTGTACCTTTGTGTAATGTTTAGCTGTGTCACTGTCACCGTGGCGTGTGATATAAAAATGTACCTTTCTCGTAGAATCGTTCTTCTGCACTTTTTAGAGATAAATATTGCCTTTAATAATTGCAAATGGATTATAATCTCATAGCCTATATATAACAAGATGAAAGAACTACACCATTTGTTAGTGACTTATAGCCGTTGATGTATGCAAGGTTTCAATGCTTCAATATTTAGAAATTAGAATCACTTATATCGTATCATATTTATCGATTATATTGTATTATTGTTAATTATATCATAAAACTCACTTGTATAGTTGGATCTCGTGCCTATTAAAATGTCATCTATAATATGGTTAGAAAAGAAAATGAGATCGCTTTAGCATTGCTCCAATATGTAAATGTTTTAGGCAATGCAATCACCAAGACACCTACTAATATGATGTCACAAGAATAAGAATTATCTGGTATCCATTCAAATGGCATTGTAATAAATTATCTGGATAGTAAATATTATGTTACTATCCGGTACAGTGGAAGGGAAGTAGCTTCCCACAGAGAAGGGTACAACGCAATGATGCCTTCTAAACCTTTCATATCCTCTCCAATGATACAATGATCAATGATGTAAAAATACTACGCATAAAATGGAAAAGTAAAAGAAATCTTGCAGAGGGGACAAAAACAAAAAAGAATGGATCTTTAACAATTGAAGAGGCAATTCCCAATCAAAAGTTGTGTCTTCACGGAAACTCAAAATCAGGAAAGCAGATTCATACCCTGAAAATATTTTTCGCCTGCCACGGGAGAACAAACGAGCAAATAAGCATCATGACAATTTATCAGTAGGTTTCGATTAAACGAAAACTATTATTGTGACTTACTTGCTCTAGCACTAGAAACATAATCACATTCCAAGATCCTAGCCGACCAAAGTTTGGGAGGAACCCTTTATAAAAGGCCAAAAATCCCTGCAGTATATCATCTGTCATGAGTTCCATAATATTTAAGGAAGCTGGTGACAAAAATTTCAGCCTTTTTACTTAAATGAAACGCTTTGAAGGGTAATGACTATGAATGGTACAGCCAGAGTGGAAATACGGATTAAGACTGAAATAAACCGACATACCTCATACTTCAAAGTTTTGATGAAGCAGTCAAAGGTGTTTTTGTAAGTAGAATCTCCCATCATTCTAGATTTCACCTGGAACATAACAAGCAGGGCATCCAACCCAACATTTCCTTACTAGCTCATCCATCAAAAACTATATAAAATTGTTTTGTACAATAAGAAAATGTCATCACAATCTTTCACTAGCACACCCTTGTTACAGCCTGCACCGAACAATATGCAGGTTATGCTAACCAGCATTCCATGATTTTTAAAATTTTGAGAATAAATATAGCATGCACAGATCTTTGTTTCTTCTTTGGTTGGAATATAGCATGCCCGGATCAAGCGTCCAATTTTCAGTACCATATTCATCATATAATCTTCAATATTTTCATTTCCAATGCTATGCTTTACAAGGCAGCATGAGAGAGAGAGAATGAACGAACGAGAGAATTATCATTTGATAACTTCTCTTTAAAATTCTGTTTTATGTTTACACTTCAGCTGTAATTTCCATACGTTAAATATAAATATATACGTTAATGTATTAATATTGAAATTTCAGTTCTAGAAAGCCAAGATCAATATCGAAGTTGAAATTAAAAGGTTGATGATCTGCGATGAAGAATTTATTGTTTCAAAAATATCTCTAAAGTTTCCATATTTTTTGGCAATAGTGCATTTGCATTTCATTGTAGTTGCAATTCAAACCAATGTATTTATTTACGGCCTTATTGATGCAGAATGCATATTATTAGTTTTCCTAATTCTACTTGGATTAGTTTTCCTATCTCTTATTAGTTAATTTGTTTTCCTAATTCTTACAGACTCCTTCTTGTTAAAAGGATCTCTTATTAGTTAATTTGCTTTCCTATTTCTTAAAGTTTACTTTTCCTTTTCCTAGATTAAAAAGGGTTTTGCCTCTATAAATAGAGTTGTTTGTAATCTTTTAAGGGAGACTTGATTAATGATAAATTTCCTTACTTTAAACTCTCTGATTCCTTCCCTTTCCCTTCGTCTCTTCGATCTCTAATTCTTCTCCTCGATCCCTTATTTCTTCTCTGTTCTATTGCTCAAGCGTGTACTCTAAACTTACGGGCTGTTTACTCTATACCTACGGGCTGTTCTACATCACTTATGAAGATAAATTGGAGTACCAAACTTATTTTTACAACTAATTGGTTGCAGAATGCATACCACATCAACAGGAGAGCCAATACAAACTGCAAAAAAACCGGCACCCAGACCAGCTAGGAGATGAGTGAAAATATTGTCCATGAACCCTGGAATTTTCAAAATCGTCTGCATAAGTATGAAGAATCAGGACTCACTGGGATTTATCATCCTAGATGTCGAAAATTCGAAATCACTTGCAAATTATAAAGATAATTGAACTTAAGAGACGGAATGCTCTGATATTACCTCCTTTACTTGATCATAACTGGCTAGTTCAGCAGCATTTATAATAGCATTTCGTGCTACATTTGGCCCCAGCCCAGTCCACAGGGCCCCTACTCCTTCCTGATTATTTTGACAAATATTAATAAACATAGACGAATAAGCTGATGTGAAAACAAAGTTAAAAAAAGGTAAACTAAAAACTTTGTTCTACTTTAAGTAAACTAACCTGTCTCACTATAGTGAAATAAGCATCTACAGCTCCAGAATAACGCCTAGGAACTCCAGCTGGCAATTTTCCTTCAGCTTGAAGTCGAACCTTCACAAGGTCCGTTGGATTAGCCACTATGATTGCCAGAGCACCTGTCAATGCGAAAGTTTGTGATACGAGTATGCTGTTAAATTTACTTTTTCAGTTCGAAAGGCAAGGAAGATAATGGCAACATACGCAGAGTATGTTAGTGAATAGTGCGCAATACAATTAATTCTAGCAAGATGGTTGCCAAATATACTAACCAGTCAATAGAGCAGCAAGTATTTTGTGGAACAGAGGAATATCTCCAACAAAAGCACTGCCAACAAGGAAAATTTTGACCTGTTCAACATTCAGTTATGGATATGCAGAATGTGTCACAAATAAAGCATTTAACAGGAATTCATAATTGCATTTGTGAAAGAAACGTATCTGGAACTCACAGGATCATATAACCCAATCCTTAAGCCTCCGTAAATACACTGGCGTTGTAATCCTGGAATTATGCCATTCCAAAGTGCTGCTAAACCTTCTTCCCTAGCGATGGTAGCCATAGTACCGAACAAGCCCCTATATTTCTGTGAGCCAGTTGTATCCCCCACAACTGCTTTCTTTTGGAGCTGGAGCCTGACTTTAGCAGTGTCTAAAGGAATGGTGCAGAACTGCACAATATCCATGCAGACACCAAATGGGAAGAATCTCTTAAATGTTATATACCGAGCAGCAATTGTTACGAATACGCATATACACAATACCTTATCAGGCTACCAAGCATCAGCTAGAGTCCTATATCGTCTTAATGCTGCCAACTCATTTGAATTGTAGCTTAGCATTAACCTTATAACCTAATCATATCATATGTTAAAGGGTTGTAATCAATATTCCCACTTTTGCACCCTACTTAATTTTTTAGTTTCTTTCAGTTAATCCACATTATTATACCAGGACACGCTGCCAAACACAAACAAGAAGCAGCTACCCTTACATTTTAACATTCAAGAATGCTACAAACTCAGAATCCAAGTAAAATTTAAACCCATAAACCATCAAGGAAACGTATTGACATTATGCTAACTACTTTCCACAAAATTGAACAACAAGCATTGATCTTTATATAAAACTGGCATAACCCAAGTAACAAAATACATTTATTAAGCTGAAAAACATAAATTAAAGCCAAATAATCATCAACCAGCTAACCCAGTTAAGCATATTTCTTAACTAAGAAGTAAAACTAATAAATCAGCTGAAAATATACGGAGGCATTAACATAAACAGAAGGATCAACGATACCTCAGCGAAACAGGCAGCGAAAGCACTGCACAGGAAAGTTTGCAAGAATGAGATCTCAGACCTGGGGCTGAGATCTGCCATCGGAAGGTGCAAAACGAAAGCTCAGAAGCAAGGATTGGGAAAATGGGTAGGCAAATTTTTGGTTGAGTTGAAGAGAGGGAATGGCGTTGAGGTTATAAAGAAGGTGGATAACGTGTAATTATGAAGGAAAGGTACATGGAAGAAATAGTATGGCCTTTTTGGTCTCCATTCAAAGCTTTGCAAAACTGAGTTTTTCACTCCTTGCTATTCCTGCCTCTCTTGTCGTCATCGTTTCAATTATTTTAGGGGGTAAGTGATTATGGGTTCTATTAGTTTAATCCTTCTGAACTTCAAATTCTTCAATGTGATTTGTTGATGTGTGATTATTGGCTTTCCTTTGCATTTTAAAATTTTTGTAATATTTTTATTTTCTTACAATTTTATTTTTGTAGACCAATTCAAAAAATATTGAAATATCAGTTTACAGCAAATTATGCACAATTCAACAGATAAAAAAGAAAAGAAAATAAAAAGGTATGCATGCAGTAAAAAACCATCATAATGAGCTTGTATCTCAAGTGGTTATAATCATTTATTCATATACGATATCTAGATTCAATTTTCCCTCCTCTAATATCACTCGCAATTTTTCTCATTTAGTTGCTTATCATTTACATTCGACTTTTTGGTCTTGATATCCAAAGAGAATCTTCTATGTAATATACTTTATACATCATGATAAATTCTTCATCTGAAAAAACCATGATAATGCTATTAAAATAAAACGAAGAAAATTAATTCAGTGATTTTTTTTATATTTCTTTTCGATTGTTTTCTATTTATTTTGTGTCATGTGCTGAGAAAAGGATTCGTTGATGGACATCAACCGAAAAAAATAGTGTGGGGGAAAGGTACGTAGTGACAATGCTAAATGTGGAACTTGACATATTGCATCATCAATTTGTTCAGTGTGTACTAACTAGAAAATGTTGAAGTGGCTAATTCTTATTGGTGGATATCAACATGTCAAGTTGGGTTGGAGTACCCAGAGGTCACGTGTTCGATTTCATCTTCCCCTAATATGATTATATCACTAAAAAAGCCTTGAGTTACATGAAAGAAAAAGTAAAAAAATGTAAAAGAAAATTTAAATGAAAAGTACATTGACTTACAGATCGATGGTGTTAAGTTTCTCATTCTCATGACACCTTGATAGTTTGTGTGAGATTTAGACTATCGCTTTGTATTATTATTATTACTAGTCTCTCTGCACGCGCTTCTGCGCCTGCGAGAAGTTTTTTTTAAAAAAATTTAAATTTATTTTAGAATTAAAAAAGATAATGGATAGTTGTGTTCCATAAAAATAGGATCCATTATCTGAATTTTCTTTTAATTTTAATTTTTTTAATATGAAAAATTGTGAATTTACGATATTATCCTCATTTAATTAATAATTTTAATTCTTAATGTTTGCATTAACCAAAGGCATTTTCTGGTATTTTGAATGTTTCACCATTCTCTGCCTTTTGCTTTATATATATAGATTTTTAAAAGGGCTGGGCTTGGATCTTGAAGGTGCAGGAGTATTTAAGCTGGACCATCACAGTAGGCAAAACAGCCTCCAAGTCGTGCGCGGGAACACAATTCAACGAAATCCCGCCAATTGAAACCCAAAATTCCCAAACACGGTTCATTTCCCTCCTCCACTATATAAACCCTAACCCCATACCCCACCCACTCAAACCCTCAAAATCTCCTGCACCTATTTCCCCCCCAAAAGGAAACCCTAACCCCAATCAAGAATCCGTACACCTCCACGACCGGGAAACGATGTTGGAGCTCCGACTGGTTCAGGGGTCGCTGCTGAAGAAGGTTCTTGAGTCCATCAAGGACCTCGTCAACGACGCCAACTTCGATTGCTCCGCCACTGGCTTCTCCCTCCAGGCCATGGATTCCAGCCACGTGGCGCTGGTGGCGCTGCTTCTCAGATCCGAGGGCTTCGAGCACTACCGCTGCGACCGCAATATCTCCATGGGCATGAACCTCACCAACATGTCCAAGATGCTGAAATGCGCCGGAAATGATGACATCATCACTATCAAGGCTGACGATGGCAGCGATACTGTCACCTTCATGTTCGAAAGCCCCAGTATGCTCCTCTTTTTTCTTTCATTTCATTTTTGCTGTTAAATTCGTTTTCTTTTGGCTGGTAATGCTTGTTTGTTTTTCTATTAACCTTGAATTTTTGTAAATCTTGTTTTTTGTTGTTGAATACGATAAATTGTTGGAAAACAAAAGAAACATGACCTGCAAGTCTTGAAATTGAAGCGAAACTGAATTTGATAGATGTTTCATAATTATTTGGCATGAAAATTATAGCCTGATAGTGTTTGCTTGGAAATTTTGGCCTTTCTGTTAAGTCGGAATTATATATCATGTCTATAAAGTGTTGTATAAAGGTAAACTGGGTTTGTTTCTGTTAATTTGATCCTGGCCCAGGTTTATCATTTCATACCTATCTAGGTTCTGATAGAGTTTTGTTTACATGCCCCTGCCATGGTTGTTCTATACTTCAATGCAAGGTAGTAATTACTGATATTGATTGTCAAGTGGAGGGTTTGGAAATTTGTAACTATTGATATTGAGAGAAAATAAACAGAAATGATGAAATTTATAATGAAGTGGACAGAAAGAAATGTAGGGAGACATTATCCAACAGCAACAGTGGTAGTTGTTAGAAATGTTTTAAAGAAATTTTGATTATGTGACGGCTTGTTACTGTGCTTCAATATTGTTTTCTAATTGATGTATTTTGTTCTTTGGGTAATGGATCACAGCGCAAGATAAAATTTCTGATTTTGAGATGAAGCTGATGGACATTGATAGTGAGCACCTTGGAATTCCGGAGGCAGAATACCATGCTATTGTTAAGATGCCTTCAGCTGAGTTTGCTAGGATATGTAAAGACCTCAGTGGCATTGGTGATACAGGTACTGTTAACTTCTGTCCCCTTAGAATATTCATGATTCACCAAATTTGGAATGTTGACATTGAGTAATGGGTTGATGTTGCTTGCAGTTGTGATATCTGTGACCAAGGAAGGTGTGAAGTTCTCTACAAGAGGGGATATTGGCACTGCTAACATCGTCTGTAGGCAGAACACTACAGTGGACAAGGTATTGCTGTTGTATCCCTGTAATTATGTGACTCCTCACAAAAACATTAATGTACAAGCTGTGTGGTATTTGGTATTGCAATCCAATGTCTAACTCTGTTTCTTTTCCTTTCAAATTTTTGGGAATTGCAGCCTGAAGAAGCAACAGTTATTGATATGAATGAGCCAGTTTCATTGACATTTGCTCTGAGGTACATGAATTCCTTCACAAAAGCGACCACATTGTCGAACACAGTTACAATCAGCCTGTCTTCTGAACTTCCGGTTGTGGTTGAGTACAAGATTGCAGAGATGGGCTACATCAGGTTCTACTTGGCTCCTAAGATAGAAGAAGATGAAGATGAGACGAAGCCTGAAGTTTGAGTGTTATGCCACGGCAGAGGCATATACTTGTTTGTTTACTTGAACTGCACTGTTTAAAAATCCATGTAGAGGATTTTTTGTCATATACGCTTCAATTCGAAGTTTTCCTTGCTTTCTCTGTGAATGAGTTGGCAAATCTGTAGTTTAGGAATCTTCAAATCCATTAGGTTCTGTGTTGTAGGTTTTTAATTGAAAACATTGTTCTTTCTCCTCTCCTTTTCCTTTTTTTGGGTTCGTGTTTGATTTGTGGTTATATAATCAAATGAACTCTGCAAATGTTCACAGATAATGGTGCCTAGTGGCCACGTGAAGGTAAAAGTTTCATGTATAATTAAATCATCATATAATCTTTCATTGATTGTCAAAATTGAAGAATGATACACAGAATTAGAACACCAAATCCTGCTAAGGCTTAAAAGTACATGATTCAAATTCCTCTGTTAACAACCCTAGAATGAACAGCAATAAAATTGAGCTAGCACATCAGGGATCAAGCTGGCAAAGCAACAAAAACATGTCCTTTCTGATTGGGCAGACAATCCCTCTTCCTCTCTTTTGCATCAAAATATTTTGGGAGGGTGCAACTCAAAAAATATGCTGCATGAACCCATTAAAAACTCTGGGTTAATCTTATCTATTTCGTTTCTTGGCTTCGCTGTAGAGAATGACTCCTGTTACTGTGAGAGAATAACCGAGCATCCCAGTCACTGATACAGGATTTCTAAATATCAAAATTGACACCACCACAGCAACAGCTCCTTTTGCATTTCCCAACACCTGGAAGAGCCCCAATATCTCAAATTAGGGTTCAAATACAATCAACCAAATATGAACCACATTAAGCAAGAATGTCACAAACAATATAGGAACCAAGGAGAAAAGCTTCTGTAGGTGGGCCTATCTATGCCACGTGATAGAGCTGAGTATGAGAAAGTCTAGTTAAAGAATGAAACGTGTTTGATCATCAATTTCGAACACATTCTATATTTTAAATTACTACTCAACATTGTCACGTGACATGAACAACCTCACATAAGTTTTTCTCAGAACGAAGAGAGCATTGAGATGAGATTCGACTAGGTAGCATTAAGTAGGCAAACAGGCACGCATTTGTCCCACATTTAAGCTTTGTTTTGGATAATGCATTTGTCACAAATAAATTCAAAATTGCAAAGAGGGATAATATTTTTACCTGGAGGGTCAAGGCACTGGTGTGTTTTGTTACCAAGAAATTGGTCAAATTGACAAAATATGCGAGAGCAGAATTGAATACTAGATACCATACGATGGACACATCATCTCTTGCAAGTGCAATTGTGATCCCAACCACATCCTCTTCCATATAAAGTGCTGCAGGTAGAAGGAATGCAACAGCTACAGGACCCATGTACATGAGGAGGTTCATAGAATTAAGCTTTTCCCTGATAAAATAATTAAAATTGGAGATGGCTACTATCAATCAGCTCATCAATCAGAACATCACATTATATAATTGATAGAATTGTTCAAAATCTTACCCTTCAGAAGACAGCAATATCCCTTGGAGCACTGACTTGAGTGCCCTTGCTGCTGTAGCACCAACACACATTATGAATCCGAAGACATGAAAACTTGGTTCTCCCTTCAGTCAATGGAAAGAGAAAATTATGAATATTCAGTAATGATCAACAGCTCTCACTCTCACAACTTCAACAACAAAGATATCTAACCAAACAAAATCCTTGCTTTTAATGTTTTTGGCAGTGAGAAAAAGCAAACAATGAGTACAAATTTACAGAGTTTATACTAACCCCTCAGAAATTCTTGCATCCAACGAATGTATACACCGTTTTTCTTTCAATAACCCTCTCTCATAATGATCATACAACCAACTATTGTTAGACTGACATATGTAATTTGCAGCTAGAATATGTAGTCAAACGAAATTTTGAGAAAATATATTTACGTCTTAACTGGAAACAAATTAAGGAATTTATTATGACAATGAAATCAATAAAAAAAAGGAAGAAAAGAAACCCTTAAAATTCATGAAGCAAGAACATCAACTAAATTACACAAAATGAATACAACCCAATCAGGAAAATTAATTCATCAAAAGGGAGGTCCAATCCAAAAAAAAGAGGAGAAAAGGGCAACATTGATACTCACAATAAATTTAATAAAATAAAAATGAAGGAGATGTTCTTACCCCACTGGCAATAACAACACCGGTGACAACCGGTATGAGAGTAACATAGGTGAGCCAGCCCTCTTTCTTGAGGGTCATAAGATACGCAAACACCGCGGTGAAAAACGGCGTCGTGGCGCCAACAGCCTGGTTAAACGACACGGCCAGATACCGGAGCGAGATGTTCCCGCCAACGACGGACAAACAGAAGATGAAACCGAGGGACGATATCTTGAGGAACTGGACACGTGACTTGATGCTCTGCATGGGCACCACCTTGATCCATGAAATGGCTACGTAGCTCAGGAGAGAGCAAGCCAGCATGTGGCAAAGGGTCAAGAAGATCGGGTACTTGAACCCGTAATTGCTCAGCAAAAACTTGTTCAACAACAAGACTCCGATGTTCGATGAGTACCAGGCTGTTATTAATCCGACCGTGAAAAACCTGTCTGACATTTTTCTTTTCGGGTTTTTTTCGTTCACAAGCTTAAATTTTTTGGTTTCCTTGTATGTTGGAGGAAGCAAAGGGTTGAGTTCATGGATGTTGTTGAGAGAGAGAGAGAGAGAGAGAGAGAGAGAGAGAGAGATTTGATCACAGGGTGGGATTGGAGGTGATAGCAATGGAGGACATGGGATGTAATGGGAAGGAGGGTCGATAGGACACAGAATTGGAACGTAGATTTCGAGCTTTAAAGTCGGATGAGTATTTTGGTTCTTCACGTTTATTATGTTTTGGCTTTTTTCTTTGGATGTAATGTTATAATTCCAGTATGAGAAATGTGATTGTAAAATGATAATTGCGATGGTGATCAACAGTTGGGATTTGTCCATGAGTGAAAACATAAACAAGTTTTCGGTTAAATCAACGGTTGTTAGTCATTTGCCTCCTAGCAAATTTTGTAGCTCCATATGTTTCATGTCAGAAATATTAGATGAATATCTTCTGCTTTATTTCACTGGTATTAATGTTTGGAAATAAAACTAGTTTTGTCGATGGCTTCTTTAGTTTCAGATTTCTTTCACCTGACGGTCAGTTCACATGAGATTGGGCTTAGTTGTAAAGGACATGCAGCTCAAGTGGTTAGCAACGTTTAGCCCATCCCGCATGCGAGATCATATATTTAGCTCTCCCCTCCGCGAATATTGCTTGTATAAGAAAAATATTCACAAGAGTTTTGGTCATTGTATGCGATAATGTCAACCACAGTTCACAAAAATCATTGACAAGCTTACAAGAAAATCATCATTATATGGCCAGTACAACATCCACTCTACAATTTACCAACAAAAGTTCAGATCCAGGGGAAATGTACTCAAAACTGTTCCTTTTTTTCTCTCTCTGCAATTTGTATCTGAAAATTTCATTAGGCTAAAGGCCCATGTCTAGAACTTAATTACACATTTCTTGATGCTCTCCATCTCTTCATATAAAAAACAAAGAAAAAACACTCGATAACAAAAACAATGAAGCAGAAGAACCAGTGAGCGGTGGATCATGTTGATGACTATTTGTGATGTGCACAGTAAGAGCCCCGAACTTTGAATGAAGAATATGAGGAGAATAAAATTGTGTGGAGGAAACCTGGGAAAATGATTAGGGTGATTCCCTCCAGTCTTCACCAGCATAAAATGCGTTGTCCCCAAGTTCTTCCTCAATTCGAAGCAACTGTAAGAAACTTTGGCCAGTCAGTTTCAAATCATGGCTTACTTTGTAACAAGACATCTATGGCGCTAAAAACTATAGACCTAGAGATGGTTGGACCTCTTGGAAAACTGACCATCTTTGTCATATCAGCCTTATAGGGTAAGTTATTAGAAAGTAGCAGTAGCGAGTATAAGAATTTCATTAGCAGATAAATACATAGAAGAGTATAAAAAATGACTTTTTTAAAAATAAAAAAAAAATCAGAAAAAATGAGAGAAAAAACAAGAGAATGAAATGCACCATGGACATGTAAGTTATTTATAGTGTAGACAAATATAACAGTTGTATCGATTCAACTTGTCCTTGGACAATTCCATTCATAATTACTTGTTTCTATAGCATAAGCTAGGAAAAAGGTAATTGTCGTATATGGAATATCAAATATGGAGCTGCAAAAGTACTTCACATACTCTCCATACAGGATTGCAGAGAAAATCTGATACCAAGAGCTTGTTACGCAGCTGATAAACAGAAGAACTGTGGACATGGTAAGTAAATATAAAAGTTGACCTGGTTATACTTAGCCAGCCGCTCGCCTCTGCAAGGAGCACCAGCTTTGATCTGACCTGTTGACAGACCAACAGATAAGTCTGCTATGAAGGAATCTTCAGTTTCACCACATCTGTGGGATGTCACCACTCCCCAGTGCGCATCCTTGGCCAACTTCACCACTTCAATGGCCTCGGTAACCGTCCCAATCTGGTTTATCTAATTTTGAATCATAGTAATATAGTATTAAAAATAGCTCAATACCATAGAACAATAACAGAATATACACCTAAACCAAATTTTCTTATTTCATCCAAATACAAGCTAAATACCTTTACAAGAAGAGCATTACAAGTGGACTCCTCTATTGCTCTCTTAATACGTTTTGGATTCGACATTATCAAGTCATCTCCAACTACCTGCAAAAGCACCAGTCTTCAAGTTAAAACATCTAGCCATATCTCAGGTGTAAAATAGAAAGATCCTTAGGGAATCTGATAGACAACTAACTAATTTATATCGGGGAGCTCCTAAATTACTCAGCCATGGTAACAGGAAAGCCTACCAAATTATTCTTATAAGTTAATCTTTACATCCAACAGGATTTGCAGTTACTACTACCTTAAATATTCACAAGGATGTAAAATAAGAACAGTTACAATACCATGTCTAGTTACTTTCTACATAATTATCCATGAGGAGTATCAATGCCTTCTCTGGCCAAAGCTAATTCAGTCGAAGAATGCAAGCAGCAGGACACTAAATAAATCAACAAGAAGAAAAAATAAACAAACCTGACAAATTCCAAGACCAGAAAACTTTTTGGTGTGTTCCCAGTCCTCCTTATCAAATGGGTCTTCAATTGAAACAATTGGGTACTCTAACACCCCAAAAACAGGGGAAAAGAAGAGATAAAAGGTTAAGTCACAGAGAAAATCAAACACAAAAACATTGAGAAACTTAAAAAGAGATAATTATGTACCATTACAAAGTTCTTTATACATCTCAGTCATATCTTGGCCTGACTTGAAATTTTGTCCCGACTTATTGGCTGATTTGTAGTCCAGGTCATACTTTGTACCTGTATCATGGGGAAACAGAAAGCAAAATATCAGCATTTAAGTATATATGAGCTCGTGTTCTTTTTAGAAAGAAGATAAAATTTTAACCATTACTACAAGGTAATTTTAGCCTCAGCTTTTCACCAAGAATATATCGGATGTAGTTATTTTATTTTCAACATTTTCTTATGTTACAGAAAGACCAATTTTCAAGAAAGATCCATCACCTATGCAAAAGTCAGTAGCAGCAACATCAATTGCTAGTTTTATTTGCTCATTATAACCTGTTCTGCTGATCGCCTCTTTTACAAGATCCAAGACTTCTTTAATGCTGCCAAGAGATATAGAAAAATGATAACAATAACAAAAGGCATATCAAATAACCTTTTAGTAAATTTAACCTTTTCTCATACGCCACAAAGTAACAACAGCCATTACAATTAGTTGTGCAAAGCTAAAACAATCTTTAATGCATTGTAAGAGCTTGCAAGATGGTTGGTTTTCCTCTTTCGCAAGTTAGCTTTCATTTTTAGAAGGCAGTTTCAGGGGGACTCCCATAAGGTAAAGAAATTAAAGAAGATCACAGATCATAGAAAAAACACTTGCCTGGAGATGTTTGGAGCAAAACCACCATCTTCTCCAACATTACATCCATGTGCGCCATATTTTTCTGTAATAACAGCCTGTTCTTTTTACAAACAATAATAAACTATCAATAATAACGGGACATGGTGGCATCTCCTTGTTCACATGTACAGAGCAAAGTCCATTTGACCTTTAAGCAGCATGTGGTTAAATTACTGCTTAATAAAATTTCAAGTGGAAATTTTTTTGTTCAAGTCCATTACTTTTTAGAACATAACCATATGCTATAAAATTTGCAACATAAATTAAGGACAATTACTATAAAAAAATGAGCAACTCAATAAGTCTCTCGAACTAGAACAGATTTTCACGTCACTAGGAGCAATACACTGGATATAATCTCAAAAGTTAAACAGTTGAGATGAAATACCTTCAAGTGATGATAGGTTTCCGATCCCATTTGCAATGCCTCCTCAAACCTGTTAGCTCCAATTGGGAGAACCATAATTTCCTGAATATTTAGAAGTCAACTTTAATTATAAGGACATGTTACACATTATTTGAAAGTGTTCATGTTAAAAATATTACAATCGAAATCACTAAACAGCCTCAGCAGGTTAAAACCAATATTATAGGATGGAAAAAGAGAACATTAAGCGGTGGTTTCTGAAACAATCACATTCATGTAGTAGTATCTAGAAGTATCTAATTAGTAACTTCCAATGTAGTTAGATTCCAAGAACCAATGATTTTAAAATTTTAAATTCCGACCTTATTTTAAGTGAAAATATCATACTTTCATGATGTCAACAACAAAAATGGTGCAAATCTTGAAACCCTCTTCCCACATAAATCACAACCCAAAACAGAAGATTTGGAAAGTACATATCTAAACATTAAAGCTTACCAGAGCATACCTGAATGGCCAGATTATTCCCAGCACGCTTTCCCCCACTTATAACAGTGAAAGCAGGGACAGGCAGGGTCAGTTGTGATTTTCCGGAAAGGTCGGCAATATGTTTGTACAGTGGCACCTGATGTTTATCTTTTCTCAGAAACTTTGGGGGAAAAGAGTACACAAGTATTACCAATACTTAGAAAGTAATAATAGAAAAGAGTCATACCTCTTTTTGAGCAGCTCCAGCTTTGCAAGCAGCAATTGACACAGCTAGTATGGCATTTACTCCAAGTTCACCCTGAAAGTTGATTTAAGAGTACAATAACTTTATTTTTTTCCAAAAATACAAGAGAGAAAGAAAGAAGAAACTAAGAATTCTCCTTTTTCACCACATAAGAGAAAGGACACAAAGTAGTAGTGTATGATGTGGCCAAAAAGGAAATCATAAATCCAAAAACTAAGTATATTCAGAAAACTATTAGCAGCAAAATCAATATTAAGATTACAAATGCTTGATACAGTTAACATTCAGACTTCCATATGCATAATTTGCAAATATATTAGAGAGATGCCTAAAACTTAAGATTTTATATCGATAGACAAGGAGAGTCATAGAATACTACCAGATATCAGACTAGAAATGCAATGCCATGCAAGCACCAAAATATATTAGTAACTAGTACTCAAATAGCACATAGCACAGATCAGAAAACAGCTCAATTACATCAAGTCACACTGAAAATAAAAGTACCTTCTTTTCTGTTCTATCCAGTTCTATCATTGCCTGATCAATCTGAGACTGAAGCGTAGGATCCATGCCTACCAATGCTTCGGATATTTTCTCATTCACATTCTTAACAGCTCTAATCACACTATTTCCAAGATACGATCCCTTGTCCCCATCTCGCAATTCAACAGCCTCATACCTGGTTTCAAAAGTAAAGTTCCCCACCATACATAATATATTATAATTTTGAATGGGATGGAGATCAAATAGCATAGTCCACAAGTGGCATAACATATATAGATACTTAACAGTTTCTTGATTAAGCAATAACAGTTCAATTTCTTAATCATTCCAAACATTTCCACACCCAAAGAAAGCAAATAAAAAATTGTGCAATTCACACTTTAAAGTCTTATGCTTTCTCTACAAACTATGTAGAACAATGATAAATATAGAGCTAATGATCAAAATATGAATAGCTGAATTCCTTAACGAATAAATTTTCTCAGCAGCCAAACAACAGAGAGAGAGAGAGAGAGAGAGAGAGAGAGAGAGAGAAACTTACATTCCTGAAAGATCAGAACTAGGAGCAGAAGCACGAAACATTCCTTTGTTAGTGTGGAGGTCCACTTCAACAGTTGGAATTCCTCTGCTATCGAGGATCTGCCGAGCTTTGACCTTCGTTATCACTGACGGAATCGCTTTCCTCATATGATTCGACTGCATTATTCATATCATAACAACAACAAAATCAGCACAAATCGAAACACAAACTCCCGCACAGCTCAAACAAAACTAATCAAAGAAACTACAATTTCCTTCTATTTTTCTATAATTTAATTACTCCCGCATTTTCTTTGTCTGAGAGAGAGAGAGAGTGAGTAGATTTACGATATAGAGGACGGGATCGGGGGCCTTAGCCCTAACGGCGGCATTGACGGCGTCTTCGATTTTCCGAGAGAGCATGTGGTTATCCAAATAGTCTTGCACCGACATTTTCTTCTTCTTTTGAGAAAAACTAACTCGATTTCTGACGAAAACAATGGTGGTTTTCAGATTTGAGCTCCACGGAGAGAGGCCGAGCCCTAATTGAATAAAAGCTTTACACAGTGAGAAGCTTAATACTTTCTGAAGAGAGTGGCGCTGGCTCCGAATATTGTTTTTGAATTTTGAGTGTCTTCCGCTTGCTTCTTTTATAATCTCGGATGAGGCTTCTCAAAGCTTCAGGTCCCGGGGTATTACCGTACTACGAACTGAGAGGAGGAAGGTCTTGGACATGTATCATCCATCGGCTAAGTGTAGCAAAACGCAACGTCTCTGGGTGTAATTCCCGTTGCTTTTGGTTTTCGTGTTTTATTGCAATATTTTCTGATCTGTAATTCATATTTAGTTAGTGTTTGTAATGATTAAATAAATCTTTTTGGGTCAAATAATGATTTAAAATAATTTATCCTTTTACTTTGCTGGCATTCCACATTCTCTTTTTTCATATTGGGTTTTTTTTAAAAAAAAAAATTTATGGTGTTGATGAAATTACAATAAAACTCATGTTTATTTTTCACATTGGTTTTTTTTCTTTTTACTCTTTAAATTTTCACCAAACCAATATGATGAAAATGAATACTCCGATCACATGAAAACCGCAGCAAGTTTGATGAAACTTGCTATTTTTGTAGTGTTATTTGGCTCTAGTTTGATGAAAGAAGTTACATGGGAATTGGAATGAATCGGGAAACATAGGAATGGGAGTTGAACAATTGGAATTGAATTATGATTTTTTTTCTAGTAACCTACATATTTTTTTTTATTCTGTATAAGTAAACGCAGTAGAGTCTAGAATTCGAATAATTATAATACCCATGTGTTAGCAAACACGAGAGAAACATAAACTAGAATAATTCCAATACACGTTCCTGGAAGTACACATATTAAATTAAAGTATAATTTAGCCTTTATTTTTTAGGGAGATTCACTATTATACCCAATATGGGGGCCAAAATTATAAAAATACCCTATATAAAATGGACTTTAGAAACACACCCAAAGTCCATTTACAACATAACAAAAAAGCTTTTAACTTCTTATAAATTACAAAACTGCCATCAATTTCTTAAAACAAGCCCAACCCCAAAATCTCATAAAAATACCCAAAGCACTCAATAGGGCATCAAAGTAATTTAATAATTAATATTAAATTCAATAAGGCCAGCTATCATTTTTTGGGTTTTTTTTGGGTTTGTTTATAGGAATTCAATTGTGTAGGGTTTATTTATAATATTAGTGCTAGAAATGGGTATATCACTAAATATCTCTATTTTTTATCCGGCTACCTTAATTTTCATTCCATATTTGATTGCTATTGCACCTGTTATCCATTTTATCATATCCTCCCTTTCGCCAAAGGGATATTTGCAAACCAATTTTCTAGATTTGGCAGAGAGCACGAGAGTAGTATAAAAACAACGTGATTATATTGCATCATAGTACAAACGAAGAAATATGGGATGCTCTCTATACGCGCAAGATAGATCCGGTGGTACAACAGAGAGTCGTATGTTTAGCAAAAAATGCTACCAAATACCCCGTATACAAAGTTACAGAGTCTTATGCTACCACGAAAGCACTAGATGAACCTGTAAAGTGGCGAATCGATCCCACCAGACTCTTTGAGGCACCAAAATGTCTAATTCTGTACACACCGGGAGTTGCAGACTGAGGAATTCTCCACTCTATGGTTGCCTGACTTCTAGTGCTGAGTTTGGAAGGTCTTGACCACTTAAACCGCAGGCAGAAATCATCGTCGTCATAAGCTGGAACCCAAGTATCCTTTCCGTGGAGAATCTCCACAAGGGCAAATGTACCTTCAGTCATAAGGTCATTCCGAGGACAAGCTGACCAGAACGTAACTGTTACCATGTCATGGCCTCTCTTGAAGGTGGAGTTCTGAGGAACATCGGAGCTGCAGTCCCCAAAACTAACACCGCGAGGGGTTGCATCCATCACAACAGGTGTAAGTAAGCTTATTTGTTTATCAAGGAGATCAGGGGGTTGTGGACCCGGTGCAACAGGTTTGCCACTGATGAGAGCGGTAGCAAGCTTCTTGAATTCCTGAATGTAGGCACTGAGTGTGTGTGGTCCATACAGAGTGGAGGCACCCTGGGCAGCATAATGGGTTAAATAATGAATTTCGATTGCACTATAACAGTCCCAAGACAAAACTGTATAATCATAATAAAAACACCTATTTATGAATTTTGAACCACAACGCTACAATAGAAATTATAAAAACTAACTTAACGAAAAAAGAGAGGGTGAAATCAAGCTGTTCCCACGGGAGGCTGATGGAATATGGCATTTATTTTATTATCGAGAGCACAGGTTTACTCCTAAACCACTTCCTAGTAGGAAGAACCAGTAGTCTAAACTGGTTACTGAACAGACGTTCTGAGAATTTTGTAAGCTACCTATATGTCATATTTAGGATGCATTGTTAGCTTACTAACAAGTTTTACGATTTTATGACTAATTTTGCTTAATATATCCTAGGAATTTTCCAAATTCTCTCTCTGTTAGAATGTATAAGCAATCTATAAATTCAAGAAACTAAGAACTGACCTCATATCTCTGCACCTGATACTCTTCAAAGGTAGTTATATACTGTGAATAAGTATTAGTCAATCCTGCTATAACAACATGAACATTTGCGCCATTGCTACCACTAGTCAGTTTTGTCTTCACAGCATCACGGAGACGCCTACCAGCCATTGTTGTAAATTCTGTGCGGAACAAATTCATGACAAAAATTTAGGAGGCATTCAAACTGTTGACCAGTTTAAAGTAAAAAAAAAGGACTTTAGTGTGTCCAAAAAAGCAACTTTAACGTATTAACAAAAGTGCTGTTTAGACACTTACTGCAATAACATACTAGCCATTCACCATTTGGCCCCTCTACTATTTTTAAAAATATAGGCTATTTCTAGATTGCTTATAATTATTAAAACAGAAACTCAGAAAAAAAGAAAGTTAAAGTTGTTCACACATTCAAAAAGTTAAACATTAATTCCTAGTATTTAGTTTTACGAAAGAAGGGTAAGATACTACCTCCAGGTACACTGAGAATGACAAGCTGCCCTATTCGAATGATCTGAATTGGAAGTATTGAAGGCTGCAGGAACAATGGAGAGAGAGATATAAGTAAACTTTAGGGAAAATATTATAGTAGTTCAGAAGACATCTACCAAAAATATTTTTCTAGCTCATAGAGAAAACAACTCAAATGGCTGCAACCTCATGCCTATACATGAAAGACAATTTGGAATATATATTTTTTTCTACTATGCAGATGGTCTCCTGAAGAATCCAGAACAGATGAAACAGAAGCTGTTATTTCCTATTGCTAATATAACATGAATCTGATATAAGTTATGAACCTCAACTACAATATAATATATCAGGTGAAGCTATATGATTACACAGACTTTTAAATGGTATGAACGAGATACTATATGATCCAACGACTTAGGGAGTTTCATTTAATGCTACATCTTTGTCAAATGAAATATGTGATGCAACCTACCGCCCAATCATATGGTTGCTTCATTTCACCAGTATCAAGTAAGATTGGCTTTGGATTCTGACAATCCACTTGTTCCTTGCCTGGTGTTTTGAGTACATTGCGCACCAACCTCCAGAAGGCATTTCCCTGATATGACACAATAAACATGCAAAATGGTCAGTTAGAAATTATTGTGAGAGCATAGAACATGCACTACACATGAAATATTGCATTTACATGTTACCTTATCATCGCCTTGCGTGAAATCAAAAGCTCCAGGTCCGTCAGTGGTTCCAGCAGCAAATCCAAACCCCATTGCAGCAGGGCATGTTTTTACCACCTTTGAACCTCCTCCCTGTTTGGTAAGCGTCACTTCAAGTTGGGAGAAGTCTATGTAGGCATGGCGATAGTCAACCTTCCCCTTCAGCTGCTCAGATGCTTTGTTGAAAAGATCCACAGCTTTTCTGAGTTGCCTCTCACCAATCATACGTGTACTTTCAAATTCATCTGGGTAACTGTAACGTCATGTACAAGATGCAATTTAGTATTTGCACAGGCATCGTAAACCATAGTCATATGTGTACATGTCAGTAACAAAAGAAATATAGTGGGAAAAGGAATAAATACCCCGGTCCTCGGCCATAGCACAACTCATTTTTCCCACCACAGGTGCTGTGATTGAACTCACAAGGTAGTCCAGTGTCTGTACAGAAAGCGCCTAGAACATTCGGGCTTACATCACCACAGTTTGATTGACAAAATGCAGAAACAAATCCAGGCTTGTCAGCCTGCCTTAGTGCACCCCTGACACGTCTTGCAACACTCAAGGTCCTGGTTGCTAGCTTACCAGGAGGAGACTGAAAGGATGCAGCAAGCTCTAGTAACTCATGGTCTGAAATCAGAATTAAAAACAAATTAAACAATTGCTACTCCCTTTCTTGTTGTTCTCATAACTAAAAGTATTATGATGACTCAACACAACCTAATCTGTGAGAACAAACCAATCTTACGTCTACATCTTAGTTAGTCAATTTTAACAATAAATCCACCGTAGACTGGATATAGCTCCATTTCTTGCTTCACATTCCTATAAGATAGTCCTGGCTAAACCCATAGTTCTGAATGTACAATGAAACCCAACATTTAACATGCAAATGCACCAAAGTCTCCTTCAGATTATGACATATGTTTATACGATGCACAGATAAAAAACAATTAAGGTAGAGAGTTGAAAGAGGTCAAATCCTATTAACATGCCATATTTCAAAAGACATCAGAATGATTTTGAGAATAACTCCACTTGCATACTTGGTTTTGTTTTCAAAAGTTCTCTTATAACACACGAAGTTCATTGGTTCCCCTCAATTAAAGGAAAACACACACAGGCAAGTCAGCCATGCTTAAGGTACACAAAATTTTGCAGTATCCGTGTACATCATATATGTAGTACATAGATAAAGTTGGGCATCAAGCAAGCATCACCATGTAAAACTCTAGCTTAAAAGTCAGAGAAGTCGAGAACAATATTAACATCCCAGACATATGCACATAACAAAGACAGGCCCATATGCAATGCAGTATCTAAATCCTTGATACAGGTATAGCCTCTGCTAAGACAGACATCATTAAATATTACAAAAGGGTGTTGACATGTATATATGTTGTAGTAACATGGTTTAAATATGACAAGTTGTTTCTGTGCCAAAATTCTAGCTCACGACCAGTGTCATATTTTAACTATAATTCAATTCAGCTATTTCTTAAGAACCTAAACCAATTTTATCTTCATGTACAGTAATTAAATGCAACTGGAGTAACTCACGATTATCATGACGGTCATTAAATAAGTTTGAGACTCTTCGCGGGATTCCATCAGCAGCAACTTCACCAGAATATGCACTTCTAGAACCAGTCTCCTCAAACCAGTCTTCCATAAATCGAGCAGCAGCACCCTTGTTATCCCCACTAATCAATGAGTTTGTACGACTCATAGAAGTTCCATGAGTTGCAAACCAGTTGAAGCTGCCAACCGGACCCCATTGATCATCAACAAACTTCAGAAGAGTCATTTCTTTATCGACGTCATACTTGTATTTACTGCGTTCTGATGCAGGGTTATTGAGATAAGCACTAGGACTGCGATTTACGCCAGCATCTAAGATTTCCCCTGTAAAGAACCAAAACCTACATGAGGACATAGTCACTAATATTTGAAAAGAAAAAGAAAAGGATCAGGACTCTCCCACCTACCCTTATTAACAAAAATTGATCCTGGCCCGAGATTTTCATGAGCTTGAATAATACTTTTCGCAATGCCGTCAACAAGGACATCAAATGACTGACGCACAAACCCAAGAGATGTTACAATATACACCACATATTGGAGATAGCCCCCAGGGCCAGCGTGGGTGTGAATTCCACTAATAGCTACATTCTTTTCAGTGTACAGGTCCCCATACCTGCCAAATAATAACCCAGTAAGATTTCTGTCATATACCCTAAAAAGATGAAATCACCCTTAAAACAAACTGTGAACTTAGCCACTCCTCTAAACTTGGTTCATTTTAAAATTCTCTTGCTACCAAGTTACAACAGCTTTTATGGGACCTTAGAAACATATCAAATAACATGAAAGATACGATCACCCATAGAAACTAGTGCAATTTGACAATTTATACACATTGATAGACAATTGCAGCTTAGCTCCAAAAATGTCAGTAAAATGGGTTACCTTGCCTTCAACCTCTCCACCACTTTCAATTTCACAAGCTGTGAAGCCATGCAAGCATCAAGATTCACAAAAGCCACTCGGTTCCCCTGCGGCTCGGCCACAATGAACGTGCGAGCTCGCAACCTGAAGTGAACCCCCGAAGCGATCTGCTCCGTGTTCGCGTACCCCATCATGTTGACATCAGCAGCAGGACCAGTGATGTCGTAGCTCCCAAGACCAATCAAATAGTTCGAATCGGAGAGAGCTCCTTCGACACTACACAGAACGAGTAGAATTACGATTTTGAACCACAAAGCTCCATAAGTTCTCCGAACCTTGTTATCGCCGAGACCCAAAAACTCCATGGCAGCTCCTCCAAATAAACCGATTATAGCTTAACCATTTCCTTCCATTGGAGAAACACACAAAATTAGCAAATTTTTTATGAAAAAAATTCAACACAGTTAGAGAATTAGTAAGAATTCCACTTCAAAATTGAACTGAAATGAGCTCTCACGCATTAGTTTGTACCTCAATACACTTTCAGGCAGTTTTCGCTGACCCGGTGCTTCAACAAAGCCAGTGATCAGAGAGAGAGAGAGGGAGAGGTGTTGGTGTTTGAGAGAGAAGAGCTTCAGAGCACACCCGCGTTTTGTTATGCAGTCAAAGCGAAGAAAAATATTACAGGTAGCTGGGAAGGGAAGGCACGCACGGATGCTTAAATATGGTTTTGGTAGTTGTCAGAAATTCTATTTTAAATGAATTTGTTGAATTGACGTGGCGGGCGGGGCCCTTTGGGTGCATGGAACCGGCTGTGTACTGTGAGTCTCAAGTGTTTGATTTTGATTGGATCGGCTTTCTGTTTCCATTGTACATCATCATTAATGAAGCCCGCTAAGGCACGTCGAATACTTGAAAAATACAAAGAGTTGTAAAGTTAGTCTAGACTATGCCAAAAACGTACTACCATGAGGAAAGATCGTCGAACCTCTCTTGCAGATAAAGGTATAACACCAGGACATGTATAATCCAAAACCAGTACTCTAATACTTAATTGAGTCATTTCATTGCTTATGCTGGAAGCCACCTTACATAAGTTAAGCAATATTCGAGACGTGAGAAATTATGAATCTAAAAAGTTGGGAATAAGAAAGAGAAGGAACGAAACTGCTTCCTTAATTCTTTATTTTTAAGGTATTGAATTACATATTATGATGTGGATTATAATCATGATTTTTGATTCCTTAAATGTTAGAAAACGAAATGGAAGTCGACAATCAAAATTATAATTATTTCCATTTCAAGTAAGTAAACATATCATTAATGTCAATTGTAAAGGTACTTTTGGACCCGAGGTACTCTCCCCCTTCCTCAATATTGTTTTTATAATAAATTCCAAAGTCTATTTAAAAAGTCAAGTACTCTGAGACTAATATGCAAACTAATATGCAAAGTGCAAGCCAGAGTTCTTGTTTGTAACAACAAATGCATCATCTTAATCATATATTTTTCAAGCTCTCATTATTCTTGCTTCAGCTCTCAATGATGGTATTGATTAGAGCAGAGGCGCAAACAAAAGAAGCCACCAAAAGATGCAAATCCTGCAGTAAGTAAGAAAATCACAAGTCATCAGAAAACTCCTCTTGATATATATAGATATCCACTACACCAGATGACTTGAAGCTTCAGAACTGGACGAACATATTTGTGTTTCACAAAGTTAAACATCAGCAAAAAAACCAGAAAAACAAAGGCAAAACAGAGAGCATCACCTCATCTTATTACGCAACCGAGCTGTCCGGGATATAGTTCTATCTTTGATGCCTGAGGAATACATTGGTGAGAGTATAGTCACAAAGAAAAGAGGTCACCAGAAGACGAAAGGCCTGCAGCAAGTAACATTACAAGAGACATCAACAATAAAACTACTAAGAATATGTACTTGAAGCTTCAAAACTAGAAGAAACACAGACAATTAATGCATGAGCAGTCAAATTGAAGCAGTGGCAGACAAAATTAGTTGTGTACAATGTAAGTGTATGATGCATGAGCATAGGGGTGGATCAAGATAGATATTTATCATTCAATTAGTTATTTCATGATATATTGTTATTTTCTTATTTAGGTAGTTTTAGGATATCTTTTATTATTTATGTGTGATTTTATAATTAATTAGTTTAACTTTGGACCAAGTAACCTTGGTGCCCAAATCTTGTAAAGTCTATAAATAAGGCTAATGTAATAGTTGTAGGGAGTATATGTTGATGATTAATAAAATAGTTTCTTTGTGGCATGGATTTGCTACGATATATATGAGTTTGCATTAGCTCTAGATTTCGGTGCTCGTGTATGTGGTTGGTGACCTATATCCGGACCCCGATCCCCATCAGTGTAACAAAATTTTATGGACTGATCAGAAATCATCAACTATAATGAGTTGCTACAAAATTAAATTACAAACAATAACTAACCTCCTCCTTCCCAACCTGCACAGTTTGCACTTCAATGTCAGAGAATGGCACCTTTAATGTCAGTTTGCTTTCAATTTTCTTTTTAACTTGTTTCAATTATCTTTTAGTTCTTTTAAACTTAAAAATAAAAGGAAGAACAATTCAACCACATGCCACGCATTGTTTGTTTGTTATTTCTGAGGAGAGAATTCTCATGGGAACTTGGATTTATTAAGATTAGGTCCCGCTTTTGATGACCCAGATATTGGGAACGCGATCAATCTCTTCATTAGCAAAGCCAGATCATGGCAGAACCATACACAGATCAAATACTTCATGTTGCTTGTTTATATCAGACCAAAAACTGCAAATTTTTATTTGATTTTTATAACAACTCTAAATTATTCTAATCTACGGGAAGGTGAACTCAAACTTAGGTGCAACGACGTAGTGCTCCTGCCCTAGCCAATTGGCCAATCCACATCCGCAAAAATACTGCAAAACTAGTCAAAGCTTTTATGGGTTTATATTTTTTCTTCACGACCATAGTTCATGGCTGACTAGCCTCAAGCTTTTCAGAAATAAGATTGGACAATGACTATAACAAAATTTAACCAAACATAAGCTAAGACCTAGATCTAGCAAAATAGTACACGTTTCTTACAGCCCAAAATGATCAAATGGCAAACCTTGTATGCAGGTCATACCATGTACACACAAAAGTTAATCTCAGATCAATAGCCTACTAGAATTCTTATGTAGTAACAACAAAGGCAACCTCTTCTTTGTAAGTAGAACCATTCTCTCATTGTTCTTGCTTTGGCTCCCTAAGATCCGCAACGAAGGTATTGGTCAGAACAGAGTCACAAAGAAAAGAAGACAACAAAAGATGCAAAGCCTGAAACAGTTAACAAATTCAAGAGTCAATAATCATATATAACTCATCTGGATAGGTATCCACTATAAGTCTAAATCAAAGGACTTGAAAATTCAAAACTTAACAGACACAAAGATAATTTATATGCAGCACAATATTATAGTGGAGATGAAACAATCACTCATTCAACTATGAAGCTAAAAAGGATTTCAGTGTTACGTACAGACAAATAATACGAAAATCTCAGAGAAGACATGTAACATTATAGTAGACAAAAACTTCAGCAGCAATTATAAATAACTCACCTCCTTCTTGCCCACATGCACAGTTTGATCCTCAAT
>NC_034014.1:4393509-4469152 GCF_000346465.2 Prunus persica
CCCTTTATTTATGCATCTCCATTGATAATTGCCTAAGTTAGGCACCCCTTATTTTTAACCAAAAAATGGTTGGTGCCCATTTTCTTGACAACAGGGACGCCGACGTTACACTCGCGCTCAAGAAGGCCAGTCAGTTATATATTTATTTTGAATTATTTATACCCACGGTAGCTAGACAACATGCCACATGGTCAACTTAAAGGAATGCTTAAATTAGTCAGGTTTGAGACTATTGGAGTGTAAATTGACGAAATTGAAATCCCGATTCATATTGAGAATGACCCTAAATATCTAAGGGATGTTTTGTCTTTAGCCCTAAAGATAACTTGTAATATATTGATATTGTCTCATCAAATACTGCATGTTTTTTTTTTTTGTGATCAAAATATACTGCATGTTATATATCAGATCAAATACTGCAAATTTAGTCATAGCTAGCTTATTGGAATTTGTAATTTTTACTTCATGACCATAGTTCATCCCAAGTTATTCTTGAATAAGATCGGACAATGATTAGAAGAACAAAATACAAGCAATCATTCAGAACCACAGATTAATAACAAACAATCTTCTTTGATTTGCTAGCTATATAAGCTTGACAGAAATGTTTTCTTCATCCTCATTCATTGTGTCTCCAGACAAATGGGATTCAGTCTTACAACTTACAACTGGTCGATGAAATTAAAGAAGATACTACATGCAAACAAAGTCCTATTTTAATACAAGCTTTTAGAACAGAAGATGAAAAGAACTAAAGATAGATCCTCATATGGATCTTATATTAACCAAGCTCTCATTATTCTTGCTTCGGCTCCCAATGCAGGTATTGATAAAGAAGAGGCACAAACAAAAGATGCAAAGCCTGCAATAAGCAAGAAAATCACTAGTCATCAGAAAACTCCTCTTGGTAGATATCCACTAAATCAGATGACTTGAAGCTTCAGTTAGAGACACATATACTCCATGTGCAGTCAACTTGATGTGGCATTCACAAAAACACAAACAATATCTGTAGATTGATTCAAATCATCGACCGTAATGAGCATATCCACTTTACAGATTAGAGGTGTAGGTTGCGAAGATGACAATGTGCTCGTTCGTTGATCCACTATAATTCATGGTTGGTTAATGTTGTGTTTTACAAAGTATTAAAGACAACTTAAACCTCAGCCAAAAAAAAGAAAAAAAAGAGGAGGACATGGAAAATGCAAACAAGTTACGCCAATGGGCATCATATTGGCCTAAGGTTCCAGTTTGTAGAAACAAAAGCATCACCTTATCATATTAGGCAATCGAGCTCTCCGGGATACAGTTCTTTATTTAATGTGACTGAGGAATACACTGGTGAGAGCAGAGTCACAAAGAAAAGAGGTCACCAAAAGACCAAGGGCCTGCAGCAAGTAACAATCCAAGAGACAACAACAGTTAAACTACATAGAATATGCACGTGATGAAGCTTCAAAACTAGAAGGAACACAGACAATGCATGGGCAGTCAAATTAAAGCAGTGGCAGAGAAAATTAGGTGCGTACAATGCAAGTGTAAGGGACTGAAAATCATCAACTATAATAAGTTGCTACAAAGTTAAATTACAAAAAATAACTAACCTCCTCCTTCCCAACCTGCACAGTTTGCATCTCAATGTCTGCGAATGGCACTTTCAATTCGTTCAAAACAGAAACGCCAAAGAGAGGAGATATAGGCCTTATCATAAGACTGTCAGTTATTGTAAACATCGCCGGTCTACTCAAAAATCCTGCATCACTTTTGTAATCGCCTTGGGATTTGCAATACTTCAGTTTGAGTGGAACTGTCGTCGCACTATAAGGGATAAGGGTTTCATCATTAGTCAATATTTCCCGGTCACCATTAAATGACCGGTATAGTGCATAATAATATGAGGCTTCCGGGCCATCCTCAACTCCTAGAAGATGGTTCTCATAACAAAAACCAGGATAAAGCTTGGGAGTTCGTAGAATTTCCTTGTGGTAATTTGACTAGTATTGCTCATCAAGATCTTGGACACTCTTGTACAACTGATCAATGCAGCCTTTCGTAGAGGAAGAGCCATCCTGCATCTCTTTTAGTATGAACCCAAGTGGAACAGTTAGGAAACTGAAGAGTAAATTGACAAAATCCTCCCCTGCTTCTGCATAACAAACCATTTTCTTGGATTTGCTGACCATAAGATTGATAGAAATGTTTTTTTCCTCGTTCATGGTTTCTCCTGCGGTTTGACCCTTAAAGCATATTCCTTGCGTAACACCTTTACTGTTCAGATTTGGTTCTGGTTTATGCTTCAGCAGAATATCTGTCAAAGGTGTCTTAGACACAAATGAGCATATAAGCAATTCAAAACCTGGAACAAAAAGTTAGGTCAGAGCCAAATGTGACAAAAGGAAAAAATTGGCATAAAAAAAAAACAGTTCAATTACCTCATCAAATCCTACATTCAAAGTCATCTCGTCAGTGCTGTTTGCATCCATCACACCAACCTTAGTAAGGAAAGAAGAGACTGCTGAGTTTACTGGGGGCATCACTTCTAAATCATCACTTATTATAAATCTGGTCAGTCCTTTACAAAAGACACCACCATTCGAAAGAGAGGAGCTTTTTAACTTTGTTTACACCATAGTGAACCGAGCAGACCCAGCATCAAAGCGACTAGCACCAAGGCAGCCACGCCTTCTCCCCTGCCGAAGGAAGACACACTTCTGAGGTGCCAGACACCTGCCGAAGCTCCTAACTGCCAAACCTAATCCCCAGGACACGTGTCGCCACCACGACGACTTGCACAAAGTCCCACATTGGAACTTTGTGCAAACCTCCTACTCTCACCTCCCTATAAATAGGGAACAGTACCCAGGTACAAAGGACAACTATTCTCCCACTTTTACTGTTACTCTGCCAGAATTACTACTTGTAACTGACTTAGGCATCGGAGAGCCTTCGGCCGGCACCACACCGGTGTCCGAAGCTTAACGATTGCTTCTCCCACTTTGTCTTCTGCAGGTTTCCCATCAACCTATATTTCACCAAGGGCCTCAGCTCTCTTCCCTGCTGAAGACCCCGCATACCTAATCACTAAGTTGGACTCACTATTGGCCGGGCCATTTTGAGCATCAACAGTTTGGCGCCGTCTGTGGGAATTCGACACTTGAATCCCCTCTTTCTCTATCAGCCCAGCTGGCTCCTTCACCCATCAGGCCCCGTCGCCTCTTCTTCACCCCACATTCCGCTATGCCGATCGAGGATAGCCGCGATACCCAGCATCATACCCCCCGCGATGGTACTTCTAGAAGGAAATCTTCGGAAGATGCCACTCTCCAGGCAGAAGTGGAGCGTCTCCGCGACAGTGTCACTAAAATGTCGGAAAAATACGAGCACCTTCATTGCAGGAATGTTGAGCTAGAACATGACTACCGTGTTTTAAAGCGGAACTGGGAAAGGACTCACACCCAGGATGCCCAGCAAGACCTCACCCAGAACGTTGGGCTTATTCAGTCGAACCAGCCAGTACATTCCAGCCACAGTGCCTCGGCCCAAGCTAGGCTCCGCAAGGGTAAAGACCACCTTCATCCGGAGATAACCCAGTCACGACCCCTTTGCGTTCCCCCACCGAGGGACCGGCCCCATGAACCAGTCAGGATCTACCAAGATTGCAGGGATCGCTTCTCGGACCGTCAGCCAAGGCCGATCCCTATCCCTGTCAACCTCGAAGACCCACGGGTGACACACCTGGGCCCCTCGCCAGCCCCCGTCGGCATACCCGACAAGGAAGGTGTCGGGGACTCGGATACTTGGGAATTTTATAATTCAGAGACTGGCCAAATTACCACACCGAGGCGCTGAAAAATTGGGAACAATCCCCAGTCCCTGTCTGCCCCGCCCCCAGGCCTTTGCCACCTGAAACTCTTCCTCATGCCGACCCGGCCATGAGGCTTCTCTTTGAAAAGGTCAGGCGCCTGGAAAGCGAACAACATCGCAGTCATCAACCCCTCTGGGCAAAACCACGACCAGGGCCCTTTACCGAACGCATCTTCCACTACCACCAGGAGAAAGATATCCAGCCACTCCGCATCGCTTTCTACACTGGCACGGAGGACCCTCTCACCCACATCCACTCCTTCTAGTCTGCCCTTGGGTGCAAAGGCCTCACCGATGAAGGCATGTGCCTCCTTTTCCCTTCCACCCTCAGCGGCGCGGCCCTGAATTGTTCTACAGGCTCCACCCCCGCACCATCAACTCCTTCACTAGTCTCAAGCAGACGTTCCTGGACCATTTTATGATCCAGACTGATCGCCTATACTCTGCCGACGACTTGTATATGCTTAGGCAGGCTGAGGACGAACCCCTTCGGGAATATGCAGCTCGGTTCAGTCATGAATACTCCCGCTGCCAGACACTGACGATAGCGCTGCCTTCGGTGCTTTTAAGAGCGGCCTCCGCGAGTCCAACTTCCGCTACCTGGTTCATAGCAACAGTTGGAACACATATGCAGAGCTGATGAAGCAGGCGGCGATCCATGCTAAGGCTGAATACTTCAATTCCAAGCGTGGCCCAGCCAACCTGGCGGGCAACACTTTCGCCGACCCTCCACCTGCTTCAGCACCCGCCCCAGCCCCACCTCAGCATTCTACCCCTGCCCCGAGTGCCCAGGACAACCAACAACATAAGCGGAAGGATAGCTACCAGCATCCCTTCGGTAATAACAAACGTGGAAGACATGGCAACCACCACCACTCTAGCGGAGGCAACCCTCCTAGGCCTGGTGATCGGGCCCCTCTTCCCTTCACACACAGGCCCAGGTTTGAGGTTTTTACGACTCTCAACACCACCTATGAGAACGTCCTGGTGCGTGAAGCCCCTATCATCCCCAAGCCACCCCCCGGAGACCATCCAACAAGCCTATGCCAAACACGGGGGTCTTCTGCCGCTTTCATCAATTCAGCGGCCATCACACCGAGTCTTGTGTTGCGTTGTGCAACATAATTGAAGGGCTAATACGGGAGGGTAAGCTGGACAACTATGTGCGCAACATACCAGCCCCGCCTAACCCTCACCAACGACAAATCAACATGATCTCCACCATCAGCGGAGGTCCTACCCTGGCTGGCACCTCCAACAACTCCATCAAACATTATGTCCGCTCCACCTATGCGCACCAGGTCTTCAGCACCGAGCAGGGACGCTTGCCAAAGACCCACAGGACTGGCTGGGCCCCCATTACCTTCTGCGAGGAGGAGGAGCGTGGTGTTATCCTCCCCCATGACGATCCACTCATTATCCGGGCTGACATTTCTAACTTCGACGTTGGGCGTATCCTGGTGGACACTGGCAGCTCGGTCAGTGTGATGTTTGTCGATGCCTTCAATGAACTCCAGGTCCCGCCTCACCTACTCGACCGAAGCATCACACCCCTTGTGAGCTTCTCGGGTGATGTGGTCCAGCCCATCGGGAGCATTCATCTCCCTATCTCAATTGGGGCCGCACCCCAGCGGACGACGATCACTACCCCCTTCCTTATCGTCGATTGCCCCACAGCCTACAACGTCATCCTCGGCCGCCCAGCCTTGGCCCAAATGAGGGCTTTTATTTCCACGCATATGCTGCTGTTGAAGTTTCCCACTCCTAATGGCCCAGGCACGGTGCGTGGCGACCAACTCGGAGCCCGAAGCTGCTATGCTTCAGCCGTCAAATCCACCAATCGCCAACACAGGAGTGAAGCCCTAGCAGTAACCAAGGCTCCCGCCCCTCCTCAAGCTGGCACATAACCACCTGAAGACCCAAGGGAGGAGTCCATCGCACCACAGGCCGAACCTATGGAGGACCTGGAGCTGGTTACCCTCTATGACGATATCCCGGATCGACAAGTCCGGATCGGCACCTCCATCTCGCCAGAGCTTCGCTCTGACCTGGTCGCCTTCCTCCGCCTCAACTCCGAAGTCTTCGCATGGTCCTACAATGACATGCCTGGCATATCACCAGACATCATATCCCATAGGCTTAGCGTCAATCCTGCCGTCAGACCAGTCCGACAGAAGCGTCGCGCTTATGATCCCGAGCGCTATGAGGCCATGAGGGTGGAGGTGGATCGATTGAGTAGCATCGGATTCATCAGGGAAGTTGACTATCCTACATGGCTGGCTAATGTCGTGATGGTCCGCAAGCCAAGAAAGGGCTGCGCATGTGTGTCGATTACACCAACCTTAATCGGGCTTGCCCAAAGGACAGCTTCTCGCTACCCCGCATTGACCAGCTAGTCCACGCCACAGCCGGCCACGCCCTCCTTAGCTTCATGGATGCTTATTCAGGTTACAACCAGATCTTCATGCATCCAGAAGATCAGGCCCACACCTCTTTCATTACGGACCGCGGCCTCTACTGCTATAAGGTGATGCCCTTTGGCCTCAAAAACGCCGGGGCTACTTATCAGCGTCTGGTGAATCAGCTCTTTGCCCCACTGATTGGCAATACCATGGAGGTCTATGTCGATGACATGCTAGTCAAGAGTCGCACAGCTGACCAACACATCCCTAACCTCTCTGCCATGTTCACCATCCTGAAGCAGTACAAAATGAGGCTTAACCCCACCAAATGTGCATTCGGGGTGGCTTCCGGCAAATTCCTAGGCTTCATGATCAGCCAGAGGGGTATTGAGGCCAATCCAAAAAAGATCCAGGCCATCTTAGACATGACGGTACCTAAGACGGTCAAAGATATCCAAAGCCTTACAGGGCGTGTCGCAGCCCTGACCAGATTTATCTCCAAAGCCACTGATCGCTGCGCCCCATTCTTCAAGGCCCTTAAAGGCACCAAAAGAACATCACCTGGACTGCTGAATGCAACACGGCTTTCAACGAGCTCAAGGAGTATATGGGCCGGGCCCCTTTATTGTCAACCCCTGAGCACGGAGACATCCTCGTGATTTATCTCTCCATCTCAGCTTCGGCTGTTAGCTCTGTGCTCATCCGATCAAAAGATAACGCGGAACACCCAGTGCATTATGTTAGTAAAGCATTGCAAGATGCCGAAGTTCGATACCCGGACATCGAAAAATTGGCGTTCGCCCTGGTCGTCTCGGCAAGACGCCTCCGACCATATTTCCAAGCTCACACCATCCATGTCTTAACCAACCAACCGCTCCGACAGGTGTTGCAGAAGCCAAAAACTTCTGGGAGGCTGGTTAAGTGGGCCATTGAACTTGGCGAGTTTGATATCCATTACAAACCCCGCCCGGCTCTAAGGGGACAGGCCGTTGCCGACTTCTTATCCGAATTCACGGAGCCTCAAGCTTCGTCAGCTATCCAGCCCATAATCGAACCCAATCCACCGCCCAGCCAGGACCAAACCCCCACCGAAGGCAATCTCGACCTAACCCAGCCTCTGTGGACCTTATTCGTAGACGGCTCTTCTAATGCCCAGGGCTGTGGGGCCGGCCTCGTTCTCATCTCCCCAGACAAGGTTTCCCTCGAGTACGCCCTTCGCTTCAAATTCCAAACCTCCAACAATGAGGCCGAATATGAAGCACTCTTAGCTGGTCTTCGGTTAGCCAAAGAGATGGACGCCAGGAAAATTCAGATATTCAGCGATTCACAACTCGTGGTCCACCAGGTCAACCAGGACTTCACGGCTAAGGATGCCTCTATGACGGCCTACCTCCAGCACGCTCGGCACTTGCTGGCGACCTTCCACGCCCACTCTATCAAGCAAGTGCCGCGCTCCGAGAATAGCCATGCCGATGCACTAGCCAGGTTGGCATCAGCCTTGGAGCAAGGAATGGGTCGCCACATCCACATCAAGTTTTTGGCCCAGCCCAGCACACAAGCCCCACTCATCTGCACTATTGATCACAGCCCTACATGGATGGACCCCATCCTCCAGTTCTTACAGAACCAAACACTACCGGCTAATCCGGCAGAGGCACGAAGCGTTCGCCATCGCTCTGCCCGTTACCTGATCATTAACGGCTCCTTATACAAGTGGGGTTTCAGCCTTCCTTACCTCCGATGCCTGACTCCAGAGGAGGGTCACTATGTCCTCCGAGAAATCCATGAAGGCATATGCGGTAACCACTCGGGCACACGCTCGCTGGCCCATAAGGCAATCCGCCAAGGATACGTTTGGCCATCACTCCACACTGACGCCCAGGAATTCACCCAGAAATGCGACAAGTGTCAGCGATTTGCCAACATTCCACAACTCCCGGCTGAACCGTTGACTGCCATCGTCAGCCCTTGGCCATTTGCCCAATGGGGACTGGATTTCATTGGACCTATGCCAGAGGGCAAGGGTCAAGTCAAGTATGCAGTTGTGGCCGTAGACTACTTCACCAAGTGGGCTGAGGCTGAGGCCTTGGCCACCATCACTGCAGCTCGCATCGAATCCTTTGTGTGGCAAAACATTGTATATCACTTCGGCATCCCCAACTCCATCGTCACCGACAATGACCGGCAATTTGACAACGCCAAATTCAAACAATTTTGTTCCAACCTCAAGATTCGTCTGTGTTTCGCCTCCCCAGCCCATCCTCAGTCCAATGGCCAGGTCGAAGCTGTGAACAAAATTATCAAGAAGACCCTCAAAACAAAACTTGACAAAGCCAAGGGCTGCTGGCCAGAACTACTCCCAGAAGTACTCTGGTCCTACCGCACCACCTTCGGCACATTCACGGGTGAAACGCCGTTCTCCCTATCATTTAGAACCGAGGCCGTGGCTCCGGTAGTGATTGGCCAGCCCACATACCGAACCTCCACTTACGATGCCACGGCCAATGACGAGCAGTTGGCCCTCAACCTCGACTTCATTGACGAGCTCCGGGACCAATCGAGCATGCATAATGTCGCGTACAAACAACGGATCGCCAAATATTACGACTCCCGAGTCAAGCCCCGTGCTTTCAAAATGGGGGACTGGGTCATGCGCAAAGTTTCCTTGGCTACCAAAAATCCCAACGAAGGTACCCTCGGCCCTACATGGGAAGGTCCTTATGAGATTATCAAAATCTGCCGCCCCGGCACTTATCAGCTTCGTGATTCCACAGGCAAGACGCTGCCTCACCCGTGGAATGCTGACCACCTCAAGTACTATTACAAGTAAACATATCTAGACCCTAGGACAATACTTTGGTCTTGATTATTTACTGTAAGGTAGAAGTAAGGTATCTAGACCCTAGACCACTTGTACCTTCTGCCTTTCGGCACCTATTTAAATGAAACGCCTGACTTCGGCTCATTTTCATGCATTCACATGGCTATTACTTTACTAACACAATTGATATCACACAAGTCTCATATCACAAATCAAAACACCCTTGCTCCAGGCAAGGACAAGTGTTCATACATAAACAAAATAAACAGTGTTCCAACACAATCACTAAAGTACATAATCACTATAACACATAACGAAGGCAACGCCTTCAACACTCGGTCGACGGGGCATCCTCACTGGCCGGCTCAGCCTCTGGTGTCGGGGCGCTAGCATCAGCAGGAGGGGTCTGTGCAGTAGGCTCGCCACTGGTGTCAAAGTTAATCTCCACCGAGGGGTTGAACCTAACCAACCTATCTTCCCAGCGAAGCTGCTCATCAACCAGTCGGTCCATGATATAGCTCTTCAGCTCCTCTGAGGATCGGAAGGACTCAATCGCCTCGACTCGGGCAGCAGCCACCTCCTCGGCCTTCGATCTCTTCAGCTCCTCCACCTCCTTGGCCAGGGCCGCCTTTTGAACCAGCAAGGCGTTCTTCTCTCGGATGGCCTCCTGCGCCTCCGCCATTTTGCTCTTGGCTAGCTCATCCTGCCTCTTCAGCCTCTGGATCTCCTTATCAGCCTTAGCCATGCTGACGTACATCTCGCCAAAGGCCTGCAAAACAAAAACCATGTTAGTCAATCCACACAAAAATAATCCAACACAAATACATTCAAAATGGGCCTAAACACTTACATAGGCAGAGGTGAGGATCGTCTTTTAGGCCCGGTCAATGAAGGAAGAAGCTGGAGTCCTCGCCAGAGCCTCAGGGTCGCTCTTCACGCCTTCCAGGAAGACGTTCACTAAAGGCACCTCCTGCCGGTGCATAGCCAGGTTGACCTCCTTCTTCTGTTGGGCGTAGCCTGCCAAAGTCTACCTTCTCTACCCCTTCAGCAAACACGTCCTCCATGCCGAAGGGTAGCTTCGGCGGTGCCTGCAGATCAAAGGGCGGAAGTCTCGGCCCTGACCCCATCATATGCTGATGAGCCTCCTCCAAGGCTTTTCTTTTCCCCAGCACGTCCGCGACCCGACCCTCATCATCATCCCTGGGTCATTTTCCAGCACTCTTCTCAGCTTTCCTGGCCCGAGACTCCCTCAGCCGCTTCTGCATCTCACCCTCATCAATGTCTACGGCCACCTTCGTGCTCCCCCTTATGATGCCAGCCACTGTCAAAACAAACAAAGCAATTCTATTACTCAAACTCACAAAGGCTCAGCACACAACAAAAAGATAACCCAGGTACTTACTTCCTTGCAGCAGTCCGGACTCAAACAAATTCTTCTGCGTGACTAGGTTCCCGCACTCACGCTTAATCTCTGATAGCTGCGCCCTCACCCACTCAACCTCGTCTTCTTGCTCCTTGGAGATAGGGCCCCACTTCGCTGAACCTGCACCGAGAGTTAGAAACTACTTAGCCATTTACACTGGCACAAACAAAGTACAGAACCAAAAATAGGAGCCAAGACAACACAATCAGGCATTAGACAATCTTAAGGGATGGGGCCAAGGACCTATCAACTGGAAGTGGGTAGGAATGTGCTGGACAACGCTCTTCCCTGGAGGACTCTCCCAGTCCCCGTAGGCCATGCACCACCTGTTCCTCCAGGACTTTTGCGTTGTGGGCTTGTGTCCAATAAAATAACCCCTCTCCTTCGCCTTTCGGCAATTGGCCTGTACCCAGCCAAAAGTCCCCTGCTGCTTCGAAATGGAGTACAGGTACATGAATTGCTCAAACGTTGGCTCCCCTAACCCAGCCAACCACCAGGCAATATACACCCCATGAAGAAGAATCCAAAAGTTGGGATTATACTGCCCCGGTGCATACCCCAACTTGGCCAACATCATCTGAACCCACGGATGAAACGGTAGTCTGAAGCCGTACCGATATATATCTGTAAAAATCATCACGGAGCCATCCGAAGGATATCTGACTACATCGGCCTCAGTGGGTAACCTCAAGCCTACATAGGCTGGCACACAAAAATCTGTTCGTAGCTGGGCCAATTTCGCTTCTGTAAGTGTATTCCGCCGCGGCAACGGGACACCAACCCGGATGTCTAATCCCTCTGATACCGAAGCCACGGCTATACCCACAGACCCTGATGGTGATGCCTGGTTGCTCGAACCCACTTCTTGCGTTTGAGGCAAGGCTAAAACCCGATTTGCTATAGCCTCTAACTCTATATAATTTCTCTGCATCTCCCTATATGCAGCCGACCCAGAGTCTCCCGATGGCTCAGCCCTCTCACCCCCAGGCCCTATCATCCTACTTTCTATGGTTCCTTCTACCATACCCTCTGTCTCTGAACTTTCCTCTTCAGAACATATATATTGGCTCGGCTCTTGACTCTCAATATCATCCCCACCAAAGGCAGGGGGGTCAGGACTTTCTCTATCAGAACTTTCAGACATCTAAAATATGCACAAACAAGAAAAAGGAACTAATGCACATGCAGAGATGATCGAACCACAACAACAAAAATTTGAAAAATCTTCATGCCAGGCAAGAATTCTACATGTTCATACATATGTTCAACATGTTCATCATGTTCTTGCTCATGTTCAATGTGTCCTTCCTAGCCTTCAACATGTTCATGCAAAACAATACATTTCAATTCAAAGGTTCTAGCGAAATAAGGTCTAACCTTGTTCGTAGCACCACGAATGGATCGCCGGATATCGCCTCTCCTCCCCTTCAAATTCTCACAATTTTTCTCAACTCAACTCAGTGTGGTGCCTTCACCACTCCAAGTTCCTATTTGTAGCCAACTAAGGGTACCCACGCCTCGTTTCACGAGCAAACCCTAGCACCCTTTCATATTCCTTCCTAAATCCCTTGTACCTACACACAATTTGAAATTCAATTTTCAAATATACAAACAAGAAACAAAAAACAATCGGGAGAAATTTAGGGACCTTGCCGAACGGCAAGGCCCGTGCAAAAACAAAACGGAGAGTCCCCAAAATTTCAAGTGTGCTAACCTACTTCATAAGCCCAATCCTATTACAAGGCTAAGCCCAAATTTGATCAAGGCACCCAAATCCATTTCACAACATATATCATGGGTGGCTTGCCGAACGGCAAAGCCCGGGACGCAACAAAAATGAGACTCACCTGCCGCATAAACGGTCTAGCTCAGCTTTGACGTGCCGAAGGTCCAGCACCTCGGACAGCACTCGGTCTCGGCCCAAACAGAGAAAAATTCTCAAGAAGCCGTGACCCACGGAGCCCGGCTTCCAAATCTGCACACACTCATGGGATCAGCCAACTTGCCAAAACAAAAAAAAAAAAAAAAAAGGGCACATAAAGGAATTTCAGAAGGCCTTGACGAACGGCAAGGCCCACGCGGAGGATGCTGAAGGCTTCGAACACAACTCACCTCAGCCCCAGCCAAGGTCACCAAAGCCCCAGCTCCAGTTCACACCGACTTTCTCCTTCCAAGACCACGATTCAAAGCCTAGCCGAATCTACAGATCACCAGCCGCCAAACCTTGCCGAACGGCAAGACCGTGATCAACTCCGAGACCACTCGAGCTACCACACCAAGTTGCTAAGTCAGGCAACCCAGTTACACACAAGGCTCGGCTATAAAATCACGCTCCGAAACCTAATCCCTAACAACTACAAAAAGGATTGTCACCACTTTAACATAACTCAAAGCTACTTGCCGAACGGCAAGGACACGAAACCGAAGCTACCAGCAAACTACTTACCAACTCAAAGCTCTTTGACGACTCTGCGCTACCAGCCAAGCTTCAGTTGCCCAGCTTCTAAAAGGCCTCACGAAACAAGGTCTGGCCTGAGCTACCTCATATTCGAGCCTCAAGGCGTCCTAGCCTCCGTTGAACAACCAAACTCTCAACACCCTTGCCGATTGGCAAGGGTCGAGCAGAAGCTCCTTAACGGCCTCACAAAACCAGGGCTGGCCCGGGCTACCCTTGCCGAATCTCCCTCTGCAACTTGCAACGTCTCAGGTCCTCAAAATCCACTCGTCGAAGGCATACGGCGCGAACCCTAGCTCCTACTCTCCTCTTATCATTTGGCCAAGGCCCGTCTCGGGTCCAACCCTTGCAAATCATTAGCCCACGCCAGCTTGGTCCCTTGCCGAACGGCAAGGGCCATGAAAATTAAAACAAACACAACACGCCCACAAGGGCCACGGCCCAGCCTTCTTGCCAAAACTTCCTAGGGCCACGACTAAGCCCATCTTGTTTCCTTGCCGAAGCAACTTCGGCCACCACAAAAAAAACGGCTAGACCCTTGCCGAACGGCAAGGGCCATGGAAGAAGTGGCGAGTCTCCAAAATTTTCAAAGGACCCGGCTCCCTCGAAGGCCTAGCTCCCAAAGCTCAAAAAAAAAAAAAAAAAGAAAAAAAAAAGAGAGCTAGACCCTTGCCGAACGGCAAAAGCCATGGAAGACTTGGTTTCTCTCCAAAATTTTCAAAGGACCCGGCTCCCTCGAAGGTCTGGCTCCCTTACGGACCCAGCTCCCATCCTATCTGCAAAATGCCCAAGTACGCAGGTACCCAGCTACCCTGTGTTGACGCAACTCCTAGCTTGCCAACTTGGGGGACTAGGGAGTGCCCTACGACTTCCAACGAAACTGGAATGCTCGGTTACAATTACAAAAACTCACAAGTTCCCAACCCAGAAGTTACTTCTCGACCGCGAACTTGGGGGACTACTGTTTACACCATAGTGAACCGAGCAGACCCAGCATCAAAGCGACTAGCACCAAGGCAGCCACGCCTTCTCCCCTGCCGAAGGAAGACACACTTCTGAGGTGCCAGACACCTGCCGAAGCTCCTAACTGCCAAACCTAATCCCCAGGACACGTGTCGCCACCACGACGACTTGCACAAAGTCCCACATTGGAACTTTGTGCAAACCTCCTACTCTCACCTCCCTATAAATAGGGAACAGTACCCAGGTACAAAGGACAACTATTCTCCCACTTTTACTGTTACTCTGCCAGAATTACTACTTGTAACTGACTTAGGCATCGGAGAGCCTTCGGCCTCACCACACCGGTGTCCGAAGCTTAACGATTGCTTCTCCCACTTTGTCTTCTGCAGGTTTCCCATCAACCTATATTTCACCAAGGGCCTCAGCTCTTTTCCCTGCTGAAGACCCCGCATACCTAATCACTAAGTTGGACTCACTATTGGCCGGGCCATTTTGAGCATCAACAAACTTTCCCACTGAAAGAGACATCTCACGATTCATGGGTTCTCCACACTCACAGAGAACATCTTCGTAATGACTGAATAATTTATGACTGCTGGTGCAAGCCCTGGAGCAAAAAAAGTACCGTGTGGGAGTGGGATCACCATTGTTAATTTTCAACTTGAGATTCTCGCAATAGGATTGAACCCCGTTGCGGGGACGTAGCAACATCTCTCTACATCCTTTAGTCTGGAAAAGACGTTTATCAGCATTCTCAACACTTGCATACAGATTTTTGATGCAACCTATTTCCAGTGGTACCGAATTTTGACACGCACGCCTGATAATTGTTCCCATTGGGATTGTCATGAAACTGAAGAGAACATCAACAAAATCATTATCAGACTCTATGAAGATAACTTTGTTACTTCTCTTTTCCACCAAGGCCTTCAAGCTGATAGCCATAGATTGCAAGATTATGGCTTTGTTATCGTTTCTTTGTACAAATTCACCAAGCAACTAGCACAAACCGTGGTTGGATGAAAACTTCTGATTAATATCAAAGCCTGTGTGTGTTGACCTGCTTAAACATGAAAGGAACTTCAAAATACTAATCAACTGCCTGCAAAGAGAGATATGGCCTTAATCAAATGCTATGGCCAATCATTTTGAAGATATTTCATGGGACTAGTTACATAGTTTTTATCAGACTAGGAAGCTTCAATAATAAAAAAGAACTAAAAAATAATGAATCCCCAGAGATTGACGCATTAATACCAAGCAGATTACTCATTTGAGTCCAAACAACTCAAAATTAATGGGCAAAAAAGAGATCAAACCTTTTTTCTGTAGAACTGCCGAACCGAAGTAATGGATGAAGGTAATGCAAACGCAAAGACTTATAACGAAAGAGTCAGCTGAAAGTTGAAAGCTTCTGCAGTAGAACTTGTAGAAGAAGAAATTTATGACCCACCATTTAGCTTTCCAAAAGGGAATTATTCTTATTTCTTAACTAAGAAGAAATTTATGGCCCCACTGTACCCTGAAGATTCCGACCTCTGGAATTAAATATAGAATTATGACTTTAACCTTCAGCTAATGAGGTGTTAATGGAATCTCCAAAGGAGACATTTATTAAAAGGCAAGAACTTGAAGTTACCCAAAGGATAATGATTAAGATTAAAAAAAAAAAAAAAAAAAAAAGCAAGAACTTGTCTGCATGATCCCTTCTTCATGGCTGAGGCCCTGAGATCTTGTGTTGCATGCTGAATCCTCCATGGCCATGTGGGTCCCATTTCATTGACTTAGCCTCTAATCAATGGAAAGGGAAGTCCTTGGCATCGGCAGAAGGCACTGTGTATGGTATTTCGAAGAGGATTTCATCCATAAAGAACTCAAAACTTATTACAACTTAACTTCTCCTTTCTTTTATTTATTTTTCATTAGTTTTCTTACCTTAGTTAACTTTCATCAATTTTGTGTAAATCAGGTAGGCCTCCGCTTACTTAGTTTTTCTAACGAGATTGATGAACTTAATTGCTAATTGCAACTACAGCAACAACTGATGAGGTTGATTGAATTATACATAGAAATAATACAATTCTTAGAAGAAAAACAAGCCAGCATTAATACAGCAGGTCAATCATATAACAAACGTTCATTAAATAGTCTGCATAAAGAAACCTCTACTAGCAATCTTCATCTATTAGATAACCAAGCTCTCTTTATAAACTCTTCTTGATTCATCTGCCTAATGAAGACATCGGTTAGAGCAGAGTCCCTCAGAAAAGCAGCCACCAAAAGACGCAAAGCCTACGATATCAGTAACAACAGAAGAATCATCAACAGTTGAAAGGGGGAAGGGTGCAGTGAAAGGGGCAACCTGAATTCTATGAACGTAGTTCAATGAAAATTATAAAAAATAACTTACCTCCTTCTTGCCAACCTCAACAGTTTCTTCCTTTATGTCAGTCAAAGGTACCTTAAGTCTATTCAATTCATAAAAGCCAAAGGCAGGAGATATTGGTGTTATGAACAGATCATCAGTTACCATGAACACTGTCGAACCTTTCAAATACCCTTGAGGACTTTTATCATGCTTCAATTTGAGTGGAACTGTCACAGCATTAGAAGGGATGAGGGCTGCATCTGTTGTCAATATATCTTTCAAACGCCCCTTATCATCCTTCCAATATGCATACAAATATGAGGCTACTGGGCCATCCTCCATTCCTAAAAGACGGTTCTCATAGCAAAACCCAGGATAAATCTTAGGACTCAGCAGAATTTCCTTGTGGTAATTTGACTTCAAGTGCTGCTCATCAAGATCTTTGACGCTATTGTACAACTGATCAATGCATCCTTTGAAAGAGGCATCCCTCAAATGCTTTAATATGAAACCAAGTGGAACAGTCAAAAAACTGAGGAGTAAATTAACAAAATCCTCCTCTGCTTCGGCATAACAAACAATATCCTTTGAGACGCTAACTGTCAGCTTAACAACAATCTTTTGTTCTTCCTCCTCATTCATCATGTCTTCAAGCAGTAGAGATTCAATACTTGTCAATATTAGTTGATCAAGGCTCAAATTCGGATTTGGAGTTGGTACAGGATCAAGCTTCAGTAGAGTTTCAGACAGAGGTTTCTTTGATACTAACGAGCGCAGAAGCAAGTTCAAAACCTGGAAAAATAGACCATGAGGTCAAAAACCAAAAACACTACAGTTGTATTGAAAGAAAAATAAAACAATTGGCAAACAGCATTCAATTACCTCATGAGCTCCTATATTCAAAGTCTTTTGTTCAGTGGTGCTATTCTTATTCATGGCTCCAAGCTTTGTAAATACAGGATTGCTTGCCACCGAAAACGGGGACATCACACGTAAATCATCAGTAATTATGAACCTAGCTGATTCTTTTACAAAGATGCCCCCACCTTGCTCAGCAGAGAATGAAACTGAAAGTGAGCACTTCAGATTCATGCATCTTCCACATTGACACAGAACACCTTTGTAATGACTTATTGACTTATTTTCGAAGGTGCATTGCCAACTATCACACAGAAAGTACCCTGTCGGCTCATCATTGTCAATTTTCAGTTTGAGGTTTTCGCAATGAGATTCAGCCCCATTGTGGGGACATAGCAACATCTCTTTACATGCTTCAGTCTGTAAAAGCCTCCTAACACTGGCATACAAATTATTCATGCAAAGTGATACTGAATGTTTAGTGTCACGCCTGACAATTGTTCCCATTGGTATTGTCAAGAAACTCAAGAGAACATCAATAAAATCTTTATCAGACTCTGCGAAGATAATTTTGTTGCTCCCCTTGTCCACCACGGCCTTCAAGCTTATAATATTCTTCACAGTTTTATCAGCCATTGATAATGTAAGAAAGTACAAAGCGGTAAGTTGTTTTCCTGCTTAAACATGAAAGGACTTCAAAATACAATTCAAGTATGGCGAAAGAGAGACAAATTTTGCAGAATCAATAGCTTGAAAAACAGGTCAGAGCTTGAGCAGATAACAAGTATATGATTCAAATCTAAAACCAGCGACCAACATTTTAATCAACATGGCTAGTCTGATCCTAAGTTATGTAGTCCGTGAGGAGATTTTGAATGAATAACCTTTTGGGAAAGCTTCATGAAATTCACCAGTCTTTCTCAGTAAATTTGCAGGTTGGCTTTTCCATTTCTGTTTTATATTAATCTATCTTCTAATTAAAGTGAAATTCATATAACTAATGGGAAAAGAAAATTAGGCATTGATTGACAGGTTCTTCTGTGCAGGAAAGGAAAAGAGCTCTTTCAGTATGCAAGAAATTAATGGACAATTATAATGGAAAATGCCAAACAGCTCAACATCATAAGTACATTTAGAAAAGAAAAAAAGACATGGAGTTCAAAGTTCAAACCTTTTTGGGTAAAACTGCCGAAGAAAAGGATGAAGCTAAAGAAAACACAAAGACTTAAAGAAAGGGCCTGCAGAAAGTAATATATGTAGAAAAAGATCATGAATCTGGAAAGATATTAGAGGGAGGATCACTTGAGATGGGGTGCATGTTATGACCCTCCCTCCATCCATCCTTAACTTTTGAAAAGGGAAGCATTCATTACTTGACTAGGAAGAAACATCCCGCTTCGCCGTAACCTGAAGATTCCAATCTCTTAAACTAAGAATAGCATTCATAAATAAGAATAATACAATTCCAAGAAGAGAAGAAAGCAAATAGCCTACATAAGATGCATCAGGTCAATCATGAAGCAAAATTCCATTAAAATATCAGAATAAAGAAACATCCACCTCCACTAGCACTTGAACCGGTGAGTAATATCCGTAGCACTGACATTGGAAAGTACAAACACATAATAAACCATATACTGAAGTTCCAGTTTGTAGAAACAGGAGAAGCATCATCATCTCTATACAGAGTTTATTGTTCTTGCACTGGCTGCCTAATGAAGACATCGGATAGAGCAGAGCCGCCAAGGAAAGAAGCCACCAAAAGACACTAAGCCTGAAACATAGCCGTGCGGCTATACTTGTTTTGACAGATGACGGGTCTCTCCTAGTATAGCCGCTCGGCTTTACTACGGTATTTTTATTTTTATTTTTAAACAAAAATAGTATCGCGTGTGGCTATACCTATTTTGACACGTGGTCGCCTAGACGCAAGGAGCGTCTTTTTCTCTACAAATAGTATAACCGGGCGGCTATATTCTGGGATATTTTTCAAAATAGTATAGCCGTGCGGCTTTACAATGAAGCATTATCCATTATTAGTAGGCCATTACCCGAGTCTGCATTGTCCCCTTTAATTTAGTTTTTTTTACTTTGCTAGAGTTATTATGCACATAAAGAATTTAGAATTTTCACGTTTATTACTCATATTATACATGTACGTATGTATTTTTTAAAAATACATCCATTTTATGTGCACATCTTATAAACTCAGTAAAATACATAATTTTTAAAAAGCAAATATACAATACTCGTATTGTACACGTACGTACATATTTTTCATTTTTAATAAACATGCTTGTTACAAAATTTTCAAGAATACACACAAAATTCATGTATTATACACATAATTTTCACATATTATGGAATAAAAATAATATATTTTCAAGAAATAGTAGAGCAACGCGGCTATACCTTTTTTGACACGTGGGTTCCTTTTTTTTTTTTACTAAATAGTATAGCCGAGCGGCTATACCAGTTATGTACTACGGTTTTTAAAAAAAAAATAGTATCGCCGCCCTACTATACTTGTTTTGACACGTGGTCGCCTAATCGCTAGGTGGGTCCCTTTGTTTTCTATAAATAGTATAGCCGCGTGGCTATAAGCGGGTTTTTTGCCTTTTTTAAAACTAGTATAGCCGTCCGGCTATACTCGGGTGTTTTTTTTATTACAAATAGTATAGCCGTATGGCTTTACTACGGTATTTTTTTTAAAAAAAAATAGTATAGCCGTGCGGCGATACTGGTTTTGATCGTGGTTACCAAATCGCTAGGCGGCTTTACTGGGGTTTTTTATTTTTAATAAATAATATAGCTGCACGGCTATGCGCTTCAGCATTTTCCCATTAAATACTCATATTATACACATAACATAAGTATGTATTTTTCATTAATACTTTCGCTTTCCGTACACGTCTTAAAGACCTTGTACTCGTACATACATATTTTTCACTTCTTGTTTCTCTTGTCCAGTTAGCTCATTAAGCTTTATAATTTTTGTATAAATTGGATAGGCCTCCACTTAGTTTTCTAAAAGGATTGTAGCATTTAATTGCTAACTGAGACTACTACAACAAGTGTTGAGTTTGATCGAATCATAAATAAGAATAATACAATTCCAAGAAGAAGAAGAAAGCAAAGAGCCTACATAAGATGCATCAGATCAACAGTGAAGCAAAATTTCATTAAAATTTCAGAATAAACTTCCTCCTCCACTAGCAATTGAACCGGTGAGTAATATATCCCTACCACTGACCTAAGAAAGTACAAACACAGAACTAAAGGCTCTGCATACTTCCTTGATTCTAATAAGAGTTGAGAATAACTCCCACATACTGTTGCGAAAGTTCCCTGAATGCATTGGACCAAAACACCAAAACTCTCGAATCTGATTCGATCTGAAGATGGTGGAGGTTTCTCTCAGTAGCCAGACGACAGCCAAGAAGGGCTGCTTCAGCCTCAGCATTGGCGGCAGACGAGGCGATGGTAAGATACTACAAAGAAGGGCGAAAACTAGACTCCGACAACCTTTTTGTAAAAAGGGGCTAGAATCATATATATGAGTTTAGAAGCTGGATTTCAACTGAGGACCTAATCACTGTTTGGACCTCCTGATTGCCAGAATTTTAAGGGTATAATTTTTCCCCCAGTAACCCAGTTAGATACAAAGCAAGATGAAACCAAGACAGGGCACACAGATACAAAGCAATATCTCACAGCAATCCAACAATCATAAGGGTTTCAAGTTGTATAACACAAAACATACAATAGTGCACAGAACAATACATAAAGTAATTAATTCATCTGCAACACAAAATACATCCTCTTCTTAAATTAGAAAACTAAGGCAGCCAAATCCTCGATTTGGCTTCCTAAGGAAGACACTGGTTAGAGCAGAGTCACAAACAAAAGAAGCCACCAAAAGACAGAGTGCCTGCAGTAAGAAACAAGATTGATCAACATATGAAAGAGATTTATAAACTGTCACAAATAGATCAACCACTTTCAACACATGCTAGCTACTTGGGCTTTAACCATGTTGAATGACAACCGTGGTCAAGCAGCAACACTTTATTGAATATTCATCATAAACCAACTGCCTAAAATTTCAAACAAAATAGAAACTCACAGCTAGCTAAGGATTCAACCAGAGTAGTTTAAGGTAAATTACAAATGATAAACATAAATGATATATAACTCACCTCCTTCTTGCCCACTTGTGCAACTTGTACCTCAATGTCAGTGACAGGTACGTTCAATTCGCATAAAATTGACAGGCCAAGAATTGCAGAGATCGGACTTACGTTGAGACTGTCGGTTATCATGAACATCGCAGGTCCTTTCAAAAATCCAAGAGCGTTATCATCTTTGTTACGGTGGGATTTGGGGTCTATGAATTCAACTGATTTCACTTGTTTATTAGAGTGGATAAGGGTGGTATCAACAGCCAGCCGATACGAGGCTTCCTCTATTCCCAAAGGATGGTTCTTATAGCCAAATCCAGGGAGAAGCTTGGGACTCACTAGCATTTTCTTATGGTTATTTGACTTCAAGCATTGCTCATCAAGATCCTGGACACTTTTGTACAATTGATCAATGCATCCCTTCATAGAGTTATCCTGCATCTGTTTCACAATAAACCCGAGTGGAAGAGTCAAGAAACTGAAGAGTAAATTAACAAACTCCTCCCCTGCTTCTGCATAACAAACCATCTTCCTAGATTTGCTAACTATGAGCTTAATAGAAATCTTTTCTTCTTCCTCATTCGTGGCGTCTCCTAACATTCGGGATTCAACATATATTTCTTGATCAACATTTTCATTGCTCAATTCTGGGAGGGGTTCATGCTTCAGCAGAGTTTCAGTCAAAGGCATCTTTGATACTAATGAGCACATAAGCAACTTCAAAACCTGAAGAAAGTGAAAAGATCATCAGAAACTAGCATTTCATTTCTCACTAGAAATTTAACTTTGGTGGTATAACAGATCATTTACCTCATCAACTCCTACATTGACTGTCAACTCCTCAATACTATTCCATCCCGTGCATCCGAGGTTCTTAACTAAATAAGAGCTTGTAGAAGTAAATGGGTGCATCACTTGTAAATCATCACTAATTATAAATCTGGCTGGACCTTTTACAAAGACCTCACCATCTTCAGCACCAGACACTGGAAGGGTGGTCTCCGTGTCCATTAGACGTTCACAACGAGGACAACGAACCTTTTGGTAATAACTAAAAACAAGACTGTTCCGAAAAATTCTGCAATGTGGATTAGAACACATAAAGTACCGCATGGGTTCGGAATCATCAAATTTCAGTTTGAGGTTGTCCAAGAGATATTCTGTCCTATTGCGGGGACGTAACAGCATGGCTCTACATTCTTCAGTTCGGAAAAGCTGTGAGTCAAAACTCTCCACACTTCCATATATGTTGTCCATGCAACCAATTCCCAAGGGTTGTGAACGATGGGAAAGCCTAATAACTGTTCCCATAGGGATTGTCAAGAAACTGAAGAGAACATCAATAAAATCACCATCAGACTCTACGAATATCACTTTGTTGCTCACGTTGTTCACCAAGACCTTCAACTCAATATTGTCCATAGATTTATCGGCCATGGACTGTAAGAAAAGAAAATAAACTTGGATCAAAATCTTCTCTATATTCAAATCCAATGGCAAATAGCAGAAATTAAAAAATTATTCCAGATTCAAACTATAATCAACTCTACCAGATGTTTATACATAAATCAGTCTCAATATTGCAAATAAATTGTAAGAAAATCGAGGTAATCTAAATAATCAGGAACACTCACCGATCAAGGAAGTTCACTAACCTCTGAAATATTAAAATTGTTTTTGCTGATATGAGAGAGACTACAACTTACTTTCCCAAGAGCCAAGGATTTAGTTGTGTGCTGTCAAAAATAAGGGTATTGCTTATTGGTAAAGCTTGTAGACGATGAAAAAGAACACACACTTGTAACCGAAGAGAAGAAAAAGAAAAAGATAAGAACACAAATTCCATTTAGTTTGGTCGCTCAAACTTTATCTCAAAATTGTCCCTAACATGTTTAAAAGTTTTAATCTCACAGTTTATTTATGCAAAAGAATCATTACGTAGACATTGACGAGAAAGACTTCCATGACTACTCGCCATACTCATCAATGATTATCATACCTTTATTATTTCTTTGACAGTATTTGATTGAATTATTATTTTAATTTCTATCGTAATTGTATCCTTTCATTTTGCTAGTTTACTATTTCTAGTTTTATACTTACTTAAAAAAATTTTAAAAATCAGTTTATAAATAAGTTCAGGGATCCGTAGACCCAAATCCAAAGTCTACGAATCTGAGATGGATCGGGGTCTTCCATCCGGTCATGAGTCTAAACAACATATAGTACTAAAGCAAAGTTCACCTGGGTGGAGTAGTAAAGAGGTGCATGTTATTGGCCACCATTTTGGCTTTAGCTTTTATATTATAGAAAGCTAAGCATTAAACGTACGATATGCTTTACTAGGAAGAAATTTAGGGTCCCAGTCCCATTGTGACGAGAAAGACTTCTATGACATGCATGGCATAGCATTATTAGACTAGAATAATAAAACAGTGTTATTCGCGTTGCAACTAAGTTGATTAAGCCCGATTAAACCCAAATCAAATAAAAACTCCAATTTGAACCAAAAGTATACAAACCATATTATATTTTAGCACCTATTCCGTTTGGAACTGGATGGCTAGGACCAAGTCCGATAAGTGTTCCCATGGTGATTGTCTAGAAACTAAAGAGGGCATTGATAAAATCAACCTCAGACTCTACGAAGATGACTTCGTATCTGTCCTTGTTCACCAGGGCCTTCAGGGTGATGCTGTCCAATTAGCAGCCATCACTGGTGTCTGGTGTGTGAGCAATAAATGAAGATATAAAAACTCCACTTTCCTCTCTTGAACTCTTGTGATCACAAGCTTCCCTACGAAGGCTTTATTTATAGCAGTATCTTTAGAAGATTAAAAGAATTCAGTAATAAATTTCAGTAAATTTAATTTATAGGTAATGGTGAACCATTTTGGAAGAAGAAATATAGAACGAATCCCATGAAATAAATTAGTCGTTTAGAAAAACCAAGACATAATTTGTTGATAAAGAAACCAAAATAATTTGTTAGGGATGACAACCCCCTACATAAGAAACTAATTCAATTGCAAAAATATTAATAAATCATGGAGATTCGTTTTGAAATAAAATAAAATAAAATTATAACTCGATAAAGAATTGGAAAGACAAACAATTCCACATATTGATACCATTTGAAAGAAATTCCCATGCAAACGGCAAACTAAACTGCTGCAGAAATGTACCAAGGTATTGGAAATACAATACCTGGGGAACAGAGAGAGGCTCAGCTAATTAATGTATAATAAAAAGAAGATCATGACTCTTGCATGCATATACATATATGCTAGCATGATCCCTCCCACAAATTTAGCTTTTCCAAACTTAATATTTTATATGTACTAATATAAAGCAAACTGTCACGTCAAACATTACATGTATCAATTTGTTTCATGCTGGCTATCTACATCTTTTTCTTCAGCATACCCAGAATTCATATCCGTACGCTAATAGCAACACTCTATGCAGATCACATAGCAAGTACATGTCAACAAAACAAGTATTCTAACACCAAAATGCATATTGGACTTCCATTTTGCAACAACATCTATACATAAGCAAGGTCTCAACATTGTTCTTGCTTTGGCTTTTTGTTCTGCTTCGGCTCCCTAATGAAGGCATTGGTTAGTGCCGAGTCACAAACAAAAGAAGCCACCAAAAGACGCAAAGCCTGTAAGAAGGAACATATTCAAGAGTCATCAACAATTTAAACAACAGATAACCCCTGTCTAGAGATAGCCACTCAGTTTAGAGGACCTTTGTTGGAGAGCCAATAGACTCTCTGGCGAAATATTTGTTCCCTGTTCCAATACGACAACTTCCACAATGCCATTGAAGCCAGCTATCTAATCGACTTGCAGTACTATAAAAGGATTCAATGCTTGCATGTTTTGTTTCCATAAAAGAAAAGGTGAGGTGTGGGCATGAAATAGGTGAGATGTGAGAATGTTGTGTGTGCAGTCAATAACTCGTATAAGGATAGTGTACAAGTCCATGAATCTTTGTGCCATGGGTTTTACTCAACAACTTGAAGCATCAGCATGAGAGATATAATCGCTGTATGTGCAGTCAAGTTGAAGTGGCAGAAGGACAGCAATGGAGGGTTGCAGTGAAAATTAAGCTTAAAGTAACGTTCATCGAAAATTATAATTGATAGCTCACCTCTTCTCTGCGCACATGCACAATTTTCACTTCAATGTCAGTCAAAGGCACCTTCAGTTCATTCAGAAGAGACAGACCAAACATTAGAGATATAGGTCTTATGATCAAATTGTCAGTTACTGTGAACATTACTGTGAACATCGCTTGTCCTCCTAAAAATCCTTGACCTTCAGCACTTTTATCTTGATTATTGTGGGATTTGGGATCCATGACTGTCACTGACTTAATACTAGTCTGAGCACTTTCTTCGCCATAATATGACCTCCTAGTTTTCTTAGCAGCTGAAATACGAGAAGCGATAAGAGTTTTATCAGTAGACAGCATACCAAGTGCATAATAATATGTGGCCTCCTCAGTTCCTAAGAGATGGTTCTCATAGCAAAAGCCAGGTACAAGCTTGGGACTGAGTAGCATTTCTTTGTGGTAGTCTGACTTCAAGTAGCAATCATCAAGATCTTGGACACTCTTGAACAACTGATTAATGCATCCTTTTAATGCGCAATCCCTCATTTGTTTTACAACAAAACCCAGTGGAATAGTTAGGAAACTGAAGAGTAAATTCACAAAATCCTCTCCTACTTCTGCATAACAAACCATCTTCTTAGATTTGCTCACTATAAGCTTGATAGAGAGGTTTCCTTCAGGATCTGTTGCATCTACAACTATTTGAGGTTCAATATTTATTCCTTGGTTGTCATTGCTCAACTTTCGTATTGGTTTATTCTTCAGCAGAGTTTCTGTCAAAGGTGTCCTTGATACTAACGAGCATATAAGCAAATTCAAAACCTAAAAGCAGAAGTGAAGTAAGAATCACTGATACAGTTGTAAGGAAAAAAAATCCACAAGTCAATACTTCAATTACCTCATCAGATCCTACATTGAAAGTCAACTCCTCAGTAGTATTCCCATTCCTGACTCCAAGCTCTGTAAATACAGAAAGGCCTTCCAAAGTTAATGGTGGCATCACTTGTAAATTATCACCAATTATAAGTCTGGCCAGTCCTTTCACAAAGATGCCTCCATCTAGACTCACTAAAAGATTTTTCTCCTCAGTTATGCTTCCTCCACAATCACAAGAACCAATTTTGTTATAACTTAACTTACATTCTCCTCTGTAGTTACGTGAGCACAAAAAGTACTGTGTGGGCTCACCATTGTCAATCTTCGGTTTGAGGTTCCTGCACTGAGATTCTGCCACATTGCGAGGACATAGCAACATGTCTCTACATGCTTCAGTACGGAAATGCTTTACATCCATATTCGTAACACTTGAATACAAATTTTTTATACAACCTATTTCTAATGGTACTGACTGATTAGGGGCCAGCCTCATAATTGTTCCCATCGGGATTGTCAAGAAACTGAAGAGAACATCAATAAAATCATTATCAGACTCTATAAAGATAATTTGGTTGCTCGCCTTATCCACCAAGGCTTTCACGCTAATGGTGTTCGCAGATGTCTCAGCCATGGATTGTAACAGAGTATAACTTCGGCTTTGACTTCCTCTTTTTGTCCAAATCAGGGCACAGATAATTGTTGAAAGATAACTGTCTCTGATTAAGGCCCGAGTAGTACACGCTGATGTTAAGTTGTTTCTCTGGTAACATGAAAAAAAAAGCGTCAAAAAACAAATCAATTACAGGAAAAGAGATGAAATTTTGCGACATTAATAGTTAAAAGAATACAAATGTGATTTTTTTAAAAGGAAAATATGTTACTGTAAAAGATAAAAGCACACTCGGATACTGAGCTATATATTTAGTTATGAATTTCATGAGATTAAAAATCGAACAAACAACCTTCTTTAGCAGTCAAGAGCACATATTATCAACTTAACTGCTTTTGGGATTCAACCCATCTTCTAAAGTCAAATAATTTGTGATAATAACAGAAATCAAATCATCAATTATTACAAATAATAAAAAAAGGAAAACAGTTCAGAAAAACCAATGTGAAAATAACATCATCCCATAGCACAAACCCATCAAGAAACATAAATAATAATAAAATCCAGAATATAATCCACAACTTAAAAAACAAATGGAACTGAGTGTAATGAGAAGAAGAGTTTCATACCTCCGATGGTCCTCCTTCCAAAACTCCAAAACCAAATCCTTCAACCTCCTCAAATAAATCTGACATGCAAACACAGGATATGAACCCAGAAAAATTACTCCTAAAAGCCATTGTTCTAAACACATTATAAGACAACGAGAACCACAAACCCAAATAAGGCAAACACCCATTGGGTTGTGAACTTGTGAGAGCTTACCAAAAGAAAGCTTTACTCTTTCCCAACAAGCATTTCAGCTTCTGAAAGTTATAATAAGAGAAAGGTTTCATTTTTAGGTGAATATCAAGTGAAGGGGGTGTGGGATTTCGGGTATTGTTGGAAAGATTGTAACTTTGGACTTTTTTACAAGGTGCAAACCGTTCCTCTACCAAATGCAAGGTAGTGGTAGATGACCAGAGAACAGTGTAGAAAGCAACGAGCTACAGATATGAAGGGTTTAAGCAAGAAGAGGAACAGAGCTTTATACCCAAACCCAAAAGCACCCTTATTAACCCTAAAACACAAGATTGCGCGGGATAATTGTTGTAAAGGAAGAAAGTTGGGAAATAGCCCTAAATGCCACCATTTTTATAATTGTAACTGAAAATACCACTCTTTTTTAAAAAATTTGGAACTATGACCTATGAATATATTTTTATTGTGCCCTTATTGCACACATATCACTTTTGCTCAAATTTTATTCTCTCTCTTCTCTCGGCTCTCTCTCTTCTCTCGGCTCTGTTTCTCTTCAGTCTCCCGTGGCCGTTCAGCTCGCAATCTCTCGTCCCTCAGCTCCGACTCTCTCTTCTCTCTTCCTCTCCCAGCGACATGTACTGTTCATCGGCATTTTCTTACACTTTAAAGGTTTCTCCGAAGTTGGTTTAGGGTTTATGCATTTCTCTGAAATTGGTTGAGGGGTTTGTTCGAAATTGGTTGAAGGTTTAGGGATTTCGCTGAAATTAGTTTAGGGGTTTGTTCGAAATTGGTTGAAGGTTTAGGGGTTTCTCTGAAATTGGTTTAGGGGTTTCAACGAAATTAGTTTTGGGGTTTATCTGAAATGATCTTAGTTTGATGATTCCTTGTTTCAAACAGTGAATGGGTTTGTTCTTTGTGGACTGATGCTTGCACTGCTGTTATGTTGCTGTTGCTATTGCTGTCGTATTGTGTTTTTTTGCTAGTGTATTGCTAATGTAGTGATGTTGTGTTGGCATTTTAGTGGTGTTGGATTTTTAGTTTTATTATGGTTTTATTATAGTTTTTGTAGCAGTTATTGATTAGTATTTGGTGGCTTAGTATGAGTCTTTATGACCATTGCATTTAACCTTCTTACAAGTCTAATTGGTATCTATTTTGTTTGTTGAAGATGATATCAAAAGTGCAAGACAATTAACCTGTGTATATCATTTTGAACTTGTAAACTCCCAACCATATCATACTTTTTGTTTGAGAATAATGCTTGTTAATTCGACATATTTTTTTATAACTCTGTTTACTAAGTTTAGGGCTTGCATATTGGATATGGATGAGTTTTCTTTAGAACCATATGTGGTGTAATATGAGTTCTTTAAAAGTTTGCTGTTTTGTGCTTGATCATTGTGTGCTTAAAAGAAAGCGGGAAATGAGTGAAGATGGGAACCTACCACCAGCAGGTGTGGTTTAGAGAAATGGGGACATTGATTTTGCTATAAGCTAACTGTTTAAGCTTTTGCTTTTCTTGTTTGTGTATGGATACTTAGAGAACTCTGTTTCTGAGGAGAACTTATAATTTTGTAATTGTACATGTCTTACAAACATTTTATACAGTTTTGATGTTTTATTTATGAATTTATCTTTGATATTTTGTTAAGAAAAAACTGAAGGGATGGTGCCAATTTCTTTCATTTTCTTACATTTGAAAGGAGGGCCATAGTAGAGTCAGTATTGTGGTTGCCACTAATTCATAGGATGTTCCATTACATTATACCTTGAAGTGAATCAATTGTTTCCCGATGTCTTGTTGTTTTTTAAAACTCTTTCTAGTCAGATAGATTTGTATCGTTAGTGTTGAATTGTTCTCAATTAGGCTTGTGCTACCGCACAATCCCATTCTAGCTGAAGCTGTCTCATGATTACATGGTGTGATTATATAGTGTGTTGAGATGTGTGTTTAGATATTAGGGTTATGCAGGAGTGGTAGAGTACTGGGTGTCTTGAAACTTGGCTTTGAGCCATTAAATGAGGAGGTCAGTTGTAAATAGCTGGGGTTTTGTTTATGATATGTATTTGTTGTTTTTTTTTTCACTTCATATCCTATAATAGGCTGTTGATAAGTGGTGATTGTTTATTGCTTGTTATTGTCTAGATTGCAACCGACTGAAAGTTTGTTTATAATATTGGCATGCAGGGAAATATGGTTGATCAAGTGAAGTTGATGATTGCAGAGGAACAAAAGTTCCAAGGGAAAGCATTGTCGCTATCCCATACGAAGACCGCAATCACTACGATGAAGGAGAAATTCACTGAACAGCAGCTGCAAATGTTTGAACAAAGTTGTTTTGGTCATCTCCTACGGATTGAGGACCTCAAGTGGACTTCTCCAATTGTCCACGGCTTGCTGCTCAGGAAAGCTGATCCCAAGACAGTTTCCCAACTGAACGGGATCAAATTCATTGTTGGCAATAAGGTCATCCAATTCACGGCGCAGCAATTTTGCATCGTGACAAGGCTAAGGTTTGGAAACCTTCCCTTTATTCTGATTCCCACTAATGAGAACTGCTCATTGAAACGGAAGTACTTTGCCAACGATAAAACTGTGAACCTGTTGGAATTAGAAAAGGCCTTCCTCAAATGCGATGATGAGGACGATGTATTGAAGCTCGGATTCATATACTTTGCTGTGTTTGTGCTATTGGGCAGTGAAAAACATGTCCACATTGACATGCGATATTTGAAGTTGGCGGAAGACCTTGAAGAGTTTGGGAAGTATCCATGGGGTGCTGTGTGTTATGCGAAGACAAATGCGTCACTGCTGAGGGCACTTTCTGCAGATTACCAGCGAGTGAAACTGCCCACAAAAACTGCAAAAAAAAAAAAAAAATTCTGGAATGAAACCAACAACAACGGCAACTGGTAGACCAAGAGAGTACCACCTCAAAGGTTTTGCCTATGCACTTCAGGTGAGCAAATGTCCATTGATGTTGAAGTTAAATTGCATTTGTTTACAATGACTGACCTTTTATTCCTCAAACCAGATTTGGGCGTATGAGGTCTTTCCAGCGTTGGCTGCACTACATTTGGTGGTGCACGAAGATAATGCGTACATCCCTCGTTTACTACATTGGAGGAGCAATAGTTCGCCGCGTTTTTATGAGCTAATGAGCCAAGTATTCGAGAACCGTGAGGTTAGTTCAGTTTTTAATGATAATGTTAGGGATATGAAAATATAATTACTTTACTGATATGTATATTGTATGTGTAAATTGCAGGTTGATGTGCAGCTTATCCGGCCATCTGTAATGGACAAGCAGCAGCCGTATTGGACTTGGGGTGACAGTGCTGATGACACTGAAGAACTTGTTGACTTGTTGGGCGATGACGCTGAACAAAAAACCGGCACTTCTGCCTCTGTAGAAGAAGAAGATAAGGACATTGACGAAACTGCAAGCCTTCCGTCGTCTTCTAAGGCAAGCATTACATATTTTCGAAGATATACGTCATAATACAATAGGAAAATAACTGCTGTATTGTTGCAATATTTTTTGGCCCGCCTAGTAACACATGCATTATAACTTAATGCAGTGTACAGTCGCGTCCAGAGAGTTACGCACTTTGAAGCGTGACTTTGAAAGGACAAAGGATGAATTGGCCAAAGTTGCCCTATCAAATCGAGCGCTTCGTGACAGAGTGCATCAGTTGGAAGACAAGGTACGGAAGGAGTCAATGAAAGCTGAAAAAGAGTTCGAAAAAAATAAAAAGTGTGTGGAGGATTTGTGCAACACCGTGGCTTCAATGGAGCATTATTTTAAGTTGGAGATAGAGCAGCTGAAAAAACAAAATGGTGGGGTGAATGAAGCTGGGGAAGGACATGAGGACCTCGGTAGTCCTCATATGAATGAAGGAGGCAACAATGACTTGTCGCCATTACATGCCTATGTTAGTCCGCCTACAGAACCGGCAGTAATGGAAACACAAGTCCCCAGTGATGGAGCCGAACCTTCCGCAGCCATGGTAGGTGAAGAGGCAAAAATGGCCGCTTCAGTTCCTCACTTAGAAGTGCATGAAGTAGCTGAGCAGGCAGAATCCGAGACGCTGCCTACCCTTGAAGATGTGGCCGGGTGTGACGAAATCTGCCAAAGAGTCATGAAGCTGTTAGAAGATTGGAAAATCACTAAGAGTATGCCATCGGGAGGTTCGATCAATCCTCCAAGTCTACCCACAGTTACTATGGCTGGTGTTGAAGAAGGTAGTTCGAGTGTTGAAAAAAAAGAAGTGGAAGGTAAAGGGTGTAGACATAAGCGCCCGGCGCAGACATTGTTGAGCCCATTTACTGATCCTTTGAGGAAGAAGAGGACGATGACTGTGTCGGCTGCGACTGCAACCCCGCCATGTTTTGATCCATCAAAACCCTTGCCCATTGAAGATGTGAAGGCAGTAATACAGTTTTGCAGTGCCTGGAAAAGCGATATCAGGTTACGATTCTTGACCTTTGAATTCCAATCTTCATCCTATTCTACTATGTAGTCATAGACTAATGAGAGAATGTAGAGTTTGGTTTAATATACATGTGTATTTTTGTCATCAACAAAGTCAAATTTATGAGATGACTACAAAAGTAACCGTTGCAAGTTTGCCTTTTGTAGTGCGGAGGTGCAGCTGGAATCATTTTCAGTAGGCGCTGATTTTTTCTACAGACTTGTCGATGAAACGGAATGGATGAGCTCAAGGGTAACGATACACAAAGCTCTACTTTATTACGATAATTCAATTGTTTTCTCACCTTTTTTAAGTGTACAGTTGTCACTACTACAAAAAAGCAAAAAGACGACGGTAAATCACCGTCGTGTATTTGGTTTTTCAATGGTCGTGGAATCCACCGTCATCTTTTCCCTCATAAACCACGACGCTAAATAACCGTCGTTGTTAAACAATACAACGTCATCAAAAAATACAAAACGACGTCTTTGTACTGCAAAAAGATCTAAAAAAAGCAATCGAGGATGATAATAGACGACCAATTCTCTAAAAAGACCGTCGTTAAAAAGGGAAAATATGACACATATTAAGAGAACAAGGCCGCAAGATAGACATACAACGACGACAATAAAAATACGCCGACGTTAAATATAATTTTCACGACAATAAAAAATATGACGTCTTTAAATACATTAGAAGACGACGTTATTGATACCTACTACGTCGCACATATAAACACAACCGTCGTACAATTAATTTTCCACTTCGATTTTTCGATAAAAGATGACGTGGAAATAGTTGTCAGTGTCATTATTTACGACGTATGTGTTTCTATAGTAGACGTTGAAAAACTAAACAACGTCAGTTACAAATATATGAGAGTCGTATTAAAAAATTTATACGTCCTATTTTCAGAAACAAACAACGACCATAAATATTAGACGTTGTTAAATACAACAACGTCGGAAAACAATAAAAACAGACGTGTTTAGTCTGCTAAAGTTCTACAACGTCTCTTATTTACAAAAAACCGTCGTGAAATAAATTTTCCACTTCGATTTTTCTAAAAAAGATGACGTGGAAATAGTTGTCAGTGTCATTATTTACGACGTATACATTTATATAGTCGACGTTGTATTTATATGTATTCATTACTCACGACGCACTTAATAATATAGACGACGTTGAACGTCTAAACAACGTCGGTTCCAAATAAATGAGAGCCGTATTACAGAACATATAGACGGCGTAGATTATGATGGGAGCCGTATTACAAATAACGTCGTTTAATTGTTATTAGACGGCGGTTATAATGAATTTCCGTCGGAATTAATTTCGTTCCTCTTCGTTTATAAAAGAACTTGCGACGTGGAAAATGTATGATGACGTCGTATTTTTTAACGTTCAGATTATATATCTCGTTTTTTAGACGTCGGTATTATGGGATTGGAGTCGTGTTATTTTGAATTACATGGCGGTTCTTTATCCTTCACCGACGTGATATCCTGAATAATTGCTTCACAATAGCGTCGTGGTTCTTCATTGTTACGTTGCTTTAAGACGTCGGTAAATATGCTGAATAACTGATTCACAATAACGTCGTGTTTTATTTGAACGTAGAAAGTGAAGAAATCACATTACAATATATTACAAAATTAATGTCATACACTGCCAATTACATAAGCATCATTCAATCCATATATCTTCACACCCATCTCGAATATTTTGACCGCCTAACTCACCTACCAGTTCATCAAATGTGTCAACATTTGGCATCCCTCTAGTAAATGGCTCACACTCAATTATCACATCACCTAATACTTCATCACCAATAACATCATTATATTCTCTACTAGGCATTGATAACACTACCGACCAACCACGATGCATCGGGTCGTCAACAAAAAATATTTGTTTGACTTGAGAAGCCAAAACAAATTGGTCATTCCTATGTCCAATTTTACTCAAATCTACAAGGGTAAATCCAAGTTCGTCGACTACAAGACCAGAACTATCTATCCAATCACACCTAAAGACTGGGATTGTAAACTTTTGGTAGTCAAGGTCCCAAATTTCTTGAATGACACCATAGAAACCCATATTTGAGAGAATTGGGTTTTTATCCTTGGCACTAGCAACTTGCATGGTATGTGCAAGTAAATAAACTCCACTATTTTGAGTTGTCCGCACATCATCTTGTGCCTTGATATTGAATTTAATACCTTTAATAAGATAGCTCCTATATAATGGCACTGACATGTTTGGACCAGCTGCTAGCCACCTTAAATTTTCTGATACGCCATGATTGTCTTCCTCAAGTTCACTTTGAACCTGCAAATTAATCATATCTTAATTCATCCTAACATATAAATAAGAAGAAAATTAAAAGAGAAATACGTTATTCAACAACATATACCTTGAAGCGTAGCCATTGAATGAAAGTGCTATTGTGCTTATCCTGCAGCCACTTTGAAGCGTAGCAAAGTTCAAAAATGCTTCCACCCCAAACTCATATGCCTTCGATCTTCTATCCGAGTGCATCCATGACTTATCCATCTCCGACACTATAACCTATTATCTATAATAAAGTGAAAATACAGGCAATGACCATCACTATAGCAGATTATACAATGATCTAATCGCAAGTAATAAACAACAGAGACGACGGGTTTTAATCAAAAACAGACGTATTTGGCATATATAGACGACGGATTTTCAACAGACGTCGTCTATTATACGTAATACAAACGACGGTTTATGAAAAAACCGTCGTGTATAAGTAATACAACGACGGTAGTTTAAAAACACCGTCGTGTAATCGTCGTCGTACGCCTTAAAATTCGTCGTGTCTCAGTTTATTTTCAAGAACACAAAACCCATTAAGAACACAACATATATATGAAACCAAGCAAGAAACCAACATATACATGAAACCAAGCATGAAAACAATAAATCCATTCCCAATTCAACATAACATAGGGTGATTAAAAGATACGACAAAATTAAATCCATTCCCAATTCAACATAACAGATAATGTAATCCATGAACCCATTAAACAGAAAATCCATGAACCCATACCTATAAGCATTGGTGCACTTTGCACCTTCTCCAGAGCGGAAAATGACAAGATCAAATAAAGGTGTCCTTTTGCTGGAAATCATTTGGAAGTTGGTGATGTGTCTTTTTGTGTTGATTTCCAGCAAAAGTACACCTTTATTTGATCTTGTCATGAACCCATTAAACAGAAAATCCATGAACCCATACCTATAAGCACATTATTAACAGATCGCAAAGCATATACCTAAAACCCTTTAACAAAACAACCTAATATCATTCAATGAATTTACAAGGGGAAGATAGGGTTTGTACTTACAGGTTGGACGAGCTCACAGATTCGACGAGCCTGGAGAGTGCAACTTTTAATTATAGCAGAAGTGAGAGAGCGAAATGTTATGTCGCGTGAAATCTGAAATTTTAGGTTTCAGGGATCGAAGTATAAGACTAAGAGCCAAATCTAAAAAAATTTAGGTCGCGCGAAAATTTTTAGAGCGCGCGCGTTATAAAACGTCGAAAGAAAAACCAAGGCGAAAGTTCTACAAGTACCGACGTAAATTTAATATTCCACGACGGAAATTTCATTTTTCGGATTAAGAACGTAAGGCCGTTCATTTTTCGGATTAATTTTAAATTTATTTTGAATTTTTTATATAACGACGACTGAAAAACCACGTCGGTGTTAAGAAATTAAAGACGTTGTAAATTATATAAACCGACTTACATATTAAAATAACGTCGTTTAAAGCGTAAACCATGTCGTATGTTTTACTGTACGACGTAAAATATGTATTCCACGACCCAACCACCGTCGTTAAAAATTAATACACTAAACCCATAAAATTAAATTATACAATTTAAAAAATTAAGTTTATAAAAGGTTTTATGGTTTTAAAGCCTAACATATAACATAGACTACCCAAAAATTATACTTTAAAAATAAACCCCAATAAATAACAACACTAATCTCTAAACCCTAGACTCTAAACCCTAAACCATTAAACTAGAAGTGATTTTATGACTCATCAAAACAATTTTGTTTTGGATGGTCATTTTAAATTTTTGTTATTCAAAATGAATTTTTTCAAGGTTTATGTGGAAGAAAATATATCAATGACTTCATAGGAGTTGACTTTTCAATTTTCTGATTTATTTTATATTTATTTTGAATATTTTGATATAAAAATAATAAAATATTCTTACCATACAACAAACCACGTCGGTGTTAAATAAATTGTAGACGTTGTAAATTGTAATAGACTACTAAGTCGTTAAAATGACGTCGTTAAAATGAGAAACCACGTCGGTGTTAAGAAATTAAAAACGTTGTAAATTATATAAACCGACTTACATATTAAAATGACGTCGTTTAAAGCGTAAACCATGTCGTATGTTTTACTGTACGACGTAAAATATGTATTCCACGACCCAACCACCGTCGTTAAAAATTAATACCCTAAACCCATAAAATTAAATTATACAATTTAAAAAATTAAGTTTATAAAAGGTTTTATGGTTTTAAAGCCTAACATATACCCTAGACTACCCAAAAATTATACTTTAAAAATAAACCCCAATAAATAACAACCCTAATCTCTAAACCCTAGACTCTAAACCCTAAACCATAAAACTAGAAGTGATTTTATGACTCATCAAAACAATTTTGTTTTGGATGGTCATTTTAAATTTTTGTTATTCAAAATGAATTTTTTCAAGGTTTATGTGGAAGAAAATATATCAATGACTTCATAGGAGTTGACTTTTCAATTTTCTGATTTATTTTATATTTATTTTGAATATTTTGATATAAAAATAATAAAATATTCTTACCATACAACAAACCACGTAGGTGTTAAATAAATTGTAGACGTTGTAAATTGTAATAGACTACTAAGTCGTTAAAATGACGTCGTTAAAATGAGAAACCATGGCGGCTATTTAACTATACGACGTAAAATATATATTTTACGACTTAACCGCAGTCGTTACATAAACGTCGTCGATTATACCCTGAACCCTTAAGAAATTGAAGATATTGTAAACCATTAACGACTCAATTGTTCAAAGAACGTCGTCTAACTATTTTTTTACGTCGTATTTGTTTAAAACACGCAACAACAAAATACGACGGTTATTGACTTTATTAGGTCGTTGGAAAAGTATTACACGTCGGTTAAGCAATTTGTATGTTTGTTTTTTTTTTAATTTAAGAAAACCTCAACAAATTTTTACATTACATATTATAGAGAAAATTGGTACATTATACATAAATATCAAGTGTTCAATAATTGCCCTGTTTAATAATTTGGAAAACAAACTCTGCCCATTCATTCCGGACTTCATCAATGGCTTCTTGGGGGTATGAAGCTTCCTGGTTTCCCTTGGCATACTGCATAAACAATGACTATTAGGGTTTATAAATAAAAAGAAATTCAATCACAGACGACGATATTTTTCATAACCGACGTAGTATATCCATTCAACGACGTTAATTTTACACGACCGTCGTTGATAATACAAAAAACGACGTGAAATGTATGAAGGTAATTTCTTCTTACCTTATTCTCAAACCCCAAGGAATGATCCATGATGATGTCCCTCATGAAGCGCATTACATAATACCCGCATTCGACATTGCTGGGTTGCTTTGGTGTGCCTGAGAGAGTTTTCCAAATTACATTTTTACGTCCTGCTCGGGCTATGTGGGTATTATATATTTTTAAAGCACTGTTCACGATGTTTTTGGCCTCTTCATCGACCACACGATTTCCTGGCAGAGGATCCAGAAAATAGACGGTTTCTCTCTTTGCTCTTACAATCAGCAAAATCCAATGACGGCTGCACAAAATTAATATAAAAACGACGGTTATTTACAAAAACGACGTATTATAGTATTTCACACGACGAAGTAAAGTAGCTAACGACGACATTATATATTTATCACGACGATAAATAAATACCGACGTGGTTAGTAGTTTCAAACGACTAAATAAAATAAAACACCGACGTGGTTAGTTTATAAGCTGTCATTTATTGAAAATCATAAAAACAAAATCCTAAGGAGACTAACCCTGGATTGTAAGGCATCATGAAAATCTGTTCACCGTCTGTCTTCTGAAGTCGAGCTGCTACCAGTCGTGATCTGGCAGTTATTGTGCCAGAGTTGGCACTAACTGTAGCAGGGTCGATAAAGCCAACCATACTGCACATATTGGCTTTTTTCAAAACATCGTGTAAGTACCTAAACAAATAAAATAATATAAACAAGTCAGCACACAAAACACGACGGTTATGTATAAAACAACGACGTATTATAATATTTCAAACGACGTACTGAAATAGATGAGGACGTTATAATATATTTATCACGACGGTTGTTAGTTAAGACGACGTGGTTAGTTAGTTACAGCCAATATATAAACCAACGAGTTATTATTTTAGAAGTACAAACCTCATATATACAGCCAATACAGTAGCTCCAATTTCTTCCATGCCTGCAAATTGTGTAATATCTTCAGGCAGGAGGAAGGTATCGCGCTCACCACCAAACACCTCCTTATCAATTGTAAATTGGACTGTCTTATCCTCAGGCAGGAGTGTCGTTTCCACAAAACGACAAAGGGTTTTTAAAGAAGATGGCGCCTCCATTTTTGAATAAGCACCAACTTCAATAACCTGTTTAAAGAAATAAAAAAAATGACGTGGTAATTCAATAAAGACGACGGTTTAAGGAATAAAACGTCGTTTTAAAAGTATTTAAACGACGGTGAAAAAATTGTCGTGGTAATTTAATAAAGACGACGGTTTTATGAATAAAGAGTCGTCTGAAACCTTTTAAACGACGGTGAAAAAACCGTCGTTTAAATATTTTATTACGTCTTAAAAAAATTCCGCCGTCTAAGTTGTAAACAAACGACGGATTAAATAAAAATATCGACGTCTGAAATTTTGAAAAACAAATAAAAAAGTTATGTTAACATACCTTGTCGTCATGCTTTTCTTCATCTTCTTTCTCCTTTTCTTCTTCCTTCTCTTCATCTCTTTTTTCTTCTTCCTTCTCTTCATATCTTTTTTCTTCTTCCTTCTCTTCATCTCTCTTTTCTTCTTCCTTCTCTTCATCTGGCTGATGTTTCCCCATTTTGGCAGTATCATCCTCCAAATGTAGGGATCTCACATCACCTCCAGAGCAGCTAGCTTTGTCAGACATTGGATTTTTGGGGCTTTGGCTAATTCTTGGTTTAAGCATGCTTGGATCAAAATTGGGAATTAATTGGGAAAGCTGACTCAGGAAATGCTCCCTCTCAGCCTCTACCAATTGTTTTGTCCTAGCCTCCATCCTTAAGGCCTCTTCCCTTGCCTTAGCCTCCATCTTTTTAGTCTCTTCTTGAAGGAGAACTCTTAAACTCTCCTTCAAACGGTCGTCAAAGCTCACCCTCTGTGGTTTGGGCAAATTGAAATATTGCCTTGGGGAAACACCAGCACCAACTCCCCTCACCCTGCCTGGATGCTCGGGGCCCAAAGCCATGGTCAGCACATCATTGCTGCCATCTACTCTGACTTTGCCTTCCGAGACTTGTTTCTGCAATTCATCCTAAAACAAAGATAAACAAAAAAACACACGACGGTTATTTATGTACAAACGACGTATTATATAATTTCACACGACGCAATAACATATAAAACGACGTTATTATAACTTATCACGACGGTAGTTATACCGACGTGGTTATTTATTTAAAACGACGAAATGAATAAACAACCGACGTCTTATGCTATAATTAAAGAAAACAGAGTAGTGATTCCTATTTAGACCGTTAACGACGTTTTTAACAAAGTTTCGACGTGGTAATATCATTCACACGACGAACAATATAACACACGACGTAATAAGAATAATTCACAGTTTAATAAAAATTTAAAACAGAGTGATAGTAGGCTTACAATTAATTTAGCTTTCTCTGCCACCTTTGGATCAGGGATGTTACCATGTTTGTCCTGTCTAGCTCTCTTCCATAAGGTAGATCGATCAATTTCTACCCCAGGCATGGTTTCCTCCAATTGATCCTCCAATCCAGCATATCCTTTTCGAGACAATCGATGATTGTACTCGAGTTTCTCCCTAATCTGTGCATGTTGAGAATGCACAGACTCAAAATCTTTGGATAGCCTTGAAGCTACAAAGGCATCCCATTGTGCTTTCTCTATGAATTTATATGTTTCAGGGGGTTGGCTTAATTTCTCCCTGTCATTGGTGTATGGAAGGATATAATGCCTCGTTAGTGTAGACTTGAAATCCTTCCATTTCTTCGAAGCAGAAGCTAAAACAGAGGTCTTGCCCCCTTGGCCTACGACAAAAGTCATGTCAACTGCTTCCCAAATCTGCTCCTTTATATCCTTGGGGATTTGGGACCATTTCTTGTCCACAAGTGGGATCCTGGAGCGTGCCAACACACCAATATACGACTGCATCTCAATATGTGCTTGGCCAACACCTTTCCCCCTTTTATTGTACTCAACAATTGGCCTCAGTTTCTGAAGCTTTCTCTTCACAACACGAGGCATTGTGCTCATACCTCGACCAGTCTTTGAATCATCAGAGATTGTTGTCTGGCTGGTTGGTTCTGTCTCAGCAGATGATGAAGCAAACTTCATCTTCTTCGAAGACTTCATCTCCTTCGAAGACTTGTCTTGAGGAGCTACCATTCCAAGCTTCTTGGAGCCAGAATCCTTAGTTTGTTGTTGAGAAACCATTTTAACAGACAAAACTGCAAGTGAAAATATTTCAGGAAAACATTAAGAACACAAACGACGGTATTAAAAAATACGACGTATGATATGATTTTAGACGACGCAATGAAATAATCTCAGATGTAATAAATGTTTAAAACCATTATTTATATAACGTCGTGGTATATATGTTCACACGACGTCAATAGTAATACACCGTCGTGGTAAACTATTATTTATATAACGTCGTGGTATTTATGTTCATACGACGTCAATAGTAATACACCGTCGTGGTATTAACATTCACACGACGTAAAACAATAAGATATTTTGTCGTCTATATTAGATACCAACCCTAGTTTCTTTTCTTTATATTTTATCAAATAAGGGAAAAACAAAAACCATTGTTCAGAGAAATCAAACCTGCAATTAAACAAGCATATAAAAAAAGACTATTATTTTAAAAACAACTTTGTCAATTTTCAGACGACGCTAGAACAACTTACGAACCGTCGTGGTCTACCGTCGTCTTATTTAGTTGAGGTAGTTGTCTTCAAAGTTGGAAACTTTCCCTCTTTGTCTGTATATTTTATCAAACTTGGAAAGAAGTAAAATGATTTTGGCCAGAAAAAAGGTAAAAAGATTTTTCAAACAAAAAACGTATGAGCATGCAAAACAGTAACCAAAATAGTGAAAATGAAAGCTTACCTTTTGCGTGCAATGAAAGCAAGAGGAAGATGATCGATGTTTAAGTTCAAGGACGACGAAGAAGACGAGAGGAAGACGATGAGAAACTCTGACAATGCTCTAACAAGGAAAAGAGACGAAAAGGTTTCTCTGGAGATTGAAATTTTTAATCGGGTTTGGAAACAGTGCATGTGTAAGTCCAAAAGTTGCTTACATATAAAACCATTTCAAAAAAATAATACGGCGGTTACATTTAACTACGTCGTTTTTAACTAACACGACGCAATATTTTTAGTTCGACGTGGAATCATTTCATTTAACGTCGTTAGGTTTAATATAACAGACGTGGATTTTAATTTTTAAATTATGAATAGAATTTTTTTTTTCCCGTGACCTTTCAGTTTATTTTTCAATTACAGTGCGTTATAAATAGAGTTTTTTTTCCGGAGGAAATTTAAAACGAAGGAAATTAATATTCTGCAATATGTAAAGTTTCTTTTTTGGATGACAGATTTAAATAAAATAAGAATATAAAAACAACTAATGTGTAAGTCAAGTAGACGAAAAGTTGCTTACATATAAAACCATTTCAAAAAAATAATACGGCGTGGAGTTCTGTAATGTACGTCAGTAATACCGACGTTGATTTTACAATTTAAACGGCGGTTTTTTGGTAAGGACCGCCGTTGGTTTTAAAAATTTATTCTATAAATTTGTCGCTTTCATTCATTTTCGCGGTTTACATTTAGGGTTCCAAGTTCTTTCTCTCTCAGAGACACTGTCTCTCACATCTCAAAGACAATAATTTGGAGGTCTTTCTCAAAGAGAAATTGAGCTTACATTTAGGCTAGTTGACAAGAAGAAGCTTGTCAACTAGCCTTCTCACTTCCTTGATCAAGCCTGATAGGACACTTAGTGCTTCTGAATACTCCTTGCTTTCCATCAAAAGAGATGCAAGCCTGGCCTCCACTCGCTGTCGAAGGAAAGTTCGCTTCTCAGGGAAATCTGAAGATCAGATGTGCCTGATCCTCTGCTTGATTTTTTTGACTAAGAAGATCCGTCAGATTTGTGATAGCCTCTTCCTTTACGTAGAGCTTCAGAAGAAGAAGATGGGTTTCAAGAATGCGATAGAGAATAGAAATGGCTTCAGATGGCCTCTAAAGCATGAGCAATCGAATCAGTAGTTGCTGGGAGATATGATGAAGACATTGTCAATGCTTTGAACTATACAAGTCCTGCAGAAAGATAAAGGACCAAACTGTTAAAGAAACTGAAACAACGGCGGTTTTCTGTTCTACCGTCGTCTTTTCTCGTCGTCTATATAAAGGTAAGATGGTGGTATATTTATAATTACCGACGTAGATTATTTTGTTAAACGTCGTTAAGTGTACTACAACCGACGTGGATTTTATTTTTAAATTATAAATAGAGTGTTTTTTTCCCGAATTCTTTCAGTTTTAGTTTTCAATTACAAAGCGTGATAAATAGATTTTTCTTTCCCGAGGAAATTTCAAATGAGGGAAATTAATGTTCTAGAATTTGTAAACTAACACGACGCAATATTACTAACCCGAGGAAATTATAAATAGATTTTGCTTTCCCGAAGAAATTTTAAATTAATTCAGTTTGAAACAACGACGGGTTTTTGTTATGACGTCGTTTTTAACTAAAACGACGCAATATTTGTTTTGCGACGTGGAATATTTTCATTTAACGTCGTTAGTTTTAATATAACCGACGTGGATTTGAATTTTTAAATTATGAATAGAATTTTTTTTCCCGTGACCTTTCAGTTTATTTTTCAATTACAGTGCGTTATAAATAGAGTTTTTTTTCCGGAGAAAATTTAAAATGAAGGAAATTAATGTTCTGGAATATGTAAAGTTTCTTTTTTGGATGACAGATTTAAATAAAATAAGAATATAAAAACAACGACTGTTTTTGTATTACTGTCGTCGTTTTTCGTCGTCTTAAGTAAGACTAAGACGACGTAATATATTTGTTTAGCGACGTTGATTTGTTTTTTAAACGTCGTTAGGTATAATATAACCGTTGTTGAAAATTGTCTCTCTGATTGCAAATTTGCAACGACGTTAGGTATAATATTTGTAGATACACAAACGCACACACATCATCAACTTCCAAAAAATTGTCTCTCTGATTGCAAATCTGTGGAACAGAGTTCCATCTGGTAAGATTTCGTAACCCTTGGGATCTCAGAAAAATCTGATTATGTCGGCGGTTTTCTGATTATGTCGGCGGTTTTCTATATAAACCGTCGTGGTTATTTCAATTCTTGTCATTAAGTAGATCTACCGACGTAGGATAAGAAAATCAAAGAAAAAAACGACGTATAAAATGAATAAATACGACGTTGAATTTTATAGTACGATTTAAAGATAACGTCGTAGAACTATACGAGAATGACGTCGATATATTTATATTTTTCGTCGTTGTACATTAATTTAATACGGCGATATTTTGTATTTTAAAGCCTTGGATTTGTTTGTAATTATACGGCGTCTTATACGAAAACCTCGTCGTGTTATTTTATGAGTAAACACGGCGGCTTTTATTGAAATCGTCGTCTTTACTTTCTACGTCGGTCGATTCATAACTTCTGCCGTTCTTTGTTGGTTTTGATTTTACACTGCCGAAATCTGTTTCAAATAGACGTCGGTTGTTTAATTAGGTACGTCGTTGTTTTTGAACAGCCATTTGAATCTCCATTTTTAGTTGTCTAAGGTGGTATTACACGACGGTGTTTTTAGAACCGTCGTCTTTTTAAAAACCACGACGGTTTTCACCTAGACCGTCGTTGTTTTCTGGTCGTCTTTTTCACTTTTTGTAGTAGTGTGTATGAAATTGTGCTAATATTATGTGTCAACTTTCAGCACCTGGACATGGCAACCTTTCTTATTCGGAAAAGGCAACTCTCTCATCCGTTAGTTTTTGGAACTGACTGGACAACGGCAGATTGTTGCTTGCAGGTAAACATGTAACCATGTTACATTCACTGCTTCATTTGCTGTCGGTTGTGATTTTCTAATATGCCTTCATTTAAATTTCTGCAGCAATTTCTAGAGCCGTTCAAACCGACTGCCAGGACACGTGGATCGAAGAAGGCAGCTGCTTCAAACACCGTTGACCTTCCACCCAGCAAGCTGAAGAATATACATCACTTTGTGCGTGGTACGTGGCAACACGGGTATGCCCAAGCTTGGACAAAAGTCCGGAAGGTCTATTTGCCATATAATCTGAAAGGGTCTCACTGAGTTGCAATCGAAATTGATTTCGTCAGACATACTGCAACTTTGTATGACTCCTATGTTGATTTTACCAAACGTTCAAAGCTGGTTACACTTCTGCACCCTATTAGCGATACGCTGGCACGAGTGCTATATGATATGCACTTTTATGATGATTCTGAGGTTGACGAGGTGAAGCAAAAGGGGCTGACGATGTCGATGTATACGCCATTCTCAGTGTGCAGCATTGCAGATGTGCCACAACAACGAGATGAGTAAGCTTTGTGAATTTAGTGCAGTTTATCCAAATTTTACATAACTGCCCCCTCTAATTTCCCAACTTATTGGCCTCACAGTGCGTCTTGCGGAATGTTGACCGTCAAATTCATCGAGCATCTCAGTGCTGGGATTGAAGTAGATAAAGTTGACCCTTTGAAGATCAAATATTACTGACTGAAGCTTGCAATTGTGGGTTTAAGGGGGGAGGCATATTTATGAGGTAAATGTCTTCTGTCATCTGAAGTCTTTCCAGTCATTCAACTCAAAATTTGTCGCCTAATACTGTGGAATGGCAGAACAAGTGTTAGGAGGCCATACATAAATAGCCACAAGTTGTCATACATGTATATCAAAAGTGTGAAGTTGAAACCTACATACGACAAGGGAAGAAGGAAGCTTTGTCCCATACAGGTGAATCGTGGAGTAAACATGTTTATGCCACCATACCAAATTGACTGCCCCCTTGAATTGCACTTGACGCTACCACAATAGTAGGGGTGGACCTTGGCCAGGGTCTGCGGGAATGGATATTAAAAAGTACATAAAGGTTGAGAAGGTTCCTGGTGGCCAGTTGGAAGATTCAGTGGTTCTCAAACGAGTAATGATTAACAAAGATGTTATTGCACCTGGAAAAATGAGAAGAAAGATTTTCAACCCACGCATCATTCTTCTTGATTGTCCTCTGGAATATAAGAAAGGCGAGAACCAAACAAATGCTGAGTTTCTTAAAGAAGAAGATTGGGGAGTCCTGCTAAAATTGGAAGAAGAATACATCGAGAGGCTATGTGTGCAAATATTGAAGTTTAAACCAGATGTGGTTATCACATCAAAGGGGCTTAGTGACTTGGCATGCCATTATTTTAGCAAGGCCGGCGTCAATGCAATCAGGAGGTTGCGGAAAACAGATAATAACCGAATTGCCAAGGCTTGTGGGGCTGTAATTGTTAACAGACCAGATGAATTGCAAGAGTCTGATGTTGGTACAGGCGCTGGGATATTTGAGGTTAAGAAAATTGGTGATGAGTTTTTTGCATTCATTGTTCATTGCAAAGAGCCTAAAGCATGTACTGTACTCTTCAGATGACAGTAGTAAAGATATTTTAAATGAAGTGGAAAGGAATTTGCAGGTATAATGGTTTGACTTCTTTGTCCCCATTACGTAGAATAAATATACTATGCTGAAATTTGTTATTTACTCCCTTATATCTGGTCATAGGATGCCATGTCTGTAGCAAGAAACATCCTCAAGAATCCGAAACTTGTTCCTGCTGGTGGTGCTACAGAGTGAACTGTATCTGCTACATTGAAGCAAAAGAGTTCATCTATATAAGGTATAGAAAAGGTAAAAGCTCCTTTCCTCATCCAAAAGTTTGGTATTTCTTGTGTAAAACTCGTCGAAGAATAACTCCTTGTGGAAGTAGAAATCTAAATTCTATGAATAAACTGGCTGTCACTTCACTTCACATGCTCCTTGACATACTTAAGATTAACAATTAGTTGTGGTTTCACTTTACATGCATTTTAATGGAGTTTTATGGCTACACGTGTTTTGATGGTAAAACAGTGGGCGTATGAAGCTGCTGCTATAGCTTTTGAGGCTATACCACGTACTTTGGCTCAGAATTGCGGGGTGAATGTGATTAGAACAATGACGGCGCTGCAGGCAAAGGTTTAAATCTGTTTTGTATGGCTTTGTTCTATTTTTTTTTTATGATTTGTCATTTCTATATACGTTCTGATGCATCATTATCTTTTGTGGTCACAATATGATGCATCATTGATATCCTAACCACAATTTTTTTTTCATAGCATGCAAATGGTGAAAATGCATGGATTGGCATTGATGGTAACACTGGTGTGATAACTGATGTGAAAGAGAAAAAGGTAGGTGGATATCTTTTTGGCTTACTATTGTTGCTCTCTTTTATTTCCTTCACTATCTCAATATTCACATTTGTTGGGTGATTGATATTTTCTGAAAGCTCTGAAATAGGACTTTTAATGTAGTATTGTTCTCAAATGTATCCATTATATGTCCCTTTATTGATATGGCATAAGCGTCAATATTCTGGTTGATATTGTCGATTTGCTTCAGTAGTAGTTATAGTTTACAGCTTCTCCCAATATATTTCGACAGCACTCATGTGAGGGGAAGTGCTGTTGTCGTGGTTATTACTAAAGTGAACGCCATTGCTTATATTTGAGCATCCATGGAGTCTTGAATCTGAAATTTCTTTTGTTGGTAAGGCTGTTAATTTATAGCAATTATGATGTCAGATATGGGATGCATACAACGTGAAGGCCCAGACTTTTAAAACGGCCATAGAAGCTGCTTGCCTACTTCTCAGAATCGATGACATTGTGAGTGGGATCAAGAAGAAGCAGCCTCCTGGTGCCAAAGCTGCTTCGAAGCCTCAAGTTGAGACAGAAGGCCATGCAGATAATGAGCAAATAATTCCGGAGTGATTATCGAAAGCACGTGGTTTTCTCAGTTTGAATGAAGTTTTGCTTTAAAGAAGAAAAAAATGAGCATTATAAGTTTGATGAGGATATTTTGTAGGTTTGTAATGTCACCTTCACTTGGTAGTATGTGTTTTGTCCCTCTTCTTTCTTTCTCAATCCACGAGGGGTGGGAAAGAAGAGAAGTCTTCTTATTGGAGAATGGTAATGTTAGTTTTACATGTCATCTGTGTATCGAACACAATTTATTTGTTGAACTTCGTGGATTGGCACAATGGAGCTTATTTCTACCATTCTTCTGAATGATTGTTAACAGTCAATTTATTTTGAGCCTGTGGGAGAAGGCTAGGGTTGCATACAAGCATGGGACGCCTCTTGAAGGAGGCAAAATTGTTGATTCTGAGCCTGTGGATTTATTTTCCAGTGCTCATAATATTCCAAAGGCTCAAGCTCAGGCTCATCATCATCTTCATGATGAAGATTCTAATCACAACCACTCCCAGATGAAACAAGATGAACTTAATAGAAGGGAATAGTAATATAAGGGCAATACGATAGGAATTTTATCATTACATCGAATGTCGCAATATGGCCACAATAAATATACAATACGAAGGCAATATTAGGGCAATATAAGCACAATAGGAAGGCAATATTAAGGCAATATACATACAATACATACACATTACAAACAACATTTCACACATGCCAAAGAAATTGCCACCGAACCTTAACAATACTCTCTATCCGGCGAAGGGAAAATGAAGGCAACAAAAGATCCATGTACTCGGGTGAGATGAACTGAAGTAGCATTCACCGTTACTACAGGTCCATCAAAAGATCCATGTCTTTGTCCTTTCTTCTCGCTGCATGCACGAGGCTATGATTAGCCATTCCATCAGAACCCATATTCAGTACCTGCCAGACACCAGCTACATCAATTTCACTCCAATTGTGGTCTGGTGAGATGACCGAAGCATAATCTCGGAACATTTCGAAGCCGTTGTTGAAACATTCAACCATTTCATGGTTATATTCTTCAGATTGTGTGAATGTTTCGAGGGCATTTTTCTTTCTGTCTTCCAATTTCAACTTCAAGGACTCTAACTCTTTGCTCTGACTTTTTGCTTTAAGAGCTTGCTTCACCTCTCCAGCGTATGCATTGTTCAACTTGTTGGCCAAGTTTCCCATAACTTGGCCATGAATATCGCACTTACTCTCCCACCAATCCGTTGCCTTTGACATATATTGGAGGTGGTGCTTGACGGCAGAGATATTGTCAAGCGGATCATGACTCTCAGCCTCACTTCCAGATGAAGTGGGATCATGATTGGGAGTCCGAGGTGGAGATGGGAATGGCACATGCCACGGCTGGTCCCCCGGGTAACTCACATGCTCGTTAGGAGGGCGTACATCCGACATGTTGAAGTATTACTGGGGACAATTCACAGCTGTTGCCTGCAACAAAATAAATATAGGTACATTCAGTCTCCAGTTGTAAACGACTATATGGTTAGCTTGAGTGGAGAATATTTGCCTTTCAGTAAGACTAATTACCTTTCCCGTTAAGAAGGTGCCTCTGTTGCAGTTCTATATAGGAAGGTTCAGTTATATGTACGAACTGATATGAAGTAAATTGGGTATTGTGTTGGTGCATTCAATTGATGGGATTGCAAACTACACCATTAACTCCTTGGCTGTAAGTTACAGCAGTACAACATGACATTAACAACAATAAAATTGGCTTCCAAACGACAAAAAACCAAACCTGAATGGGAGATAGGAAATTGTGGATTGGAACCCAAAATAGGACTATGTAAGTAAGCATTTATTGTGAATTTCAGAACACAAAATTGGAAAATAGGAAAATAGCAAAACACGAAAATTGGAAATTTGGAAAAGTGAAAACTTAAAACTTGGATATGGGAAATAAGGAAACTTGGAAAATTGGAAATTGAAGAAATGGAAAATTGGAAAATCGGAAATATGAAAAAATGGAAAGTTGGAAAATTGGAAAATTGGAAAAAGGAAATAAGGAAAAATTGGAAACAGGAAACTAGGCAATAGGATCAAATGACAGTTGGAAAATTCGAAAATTGGAAAAAGGAAATAAGGAAAAATTGGAAACATGAAAGTAGGCAATATGATCAAATGACAGTTGGAAAATTGGAAAAAGGAAAAAAGGACACTTGGAAAATAGGAAATTTGGAAATTGTAAATTGGAAAAGAAAGCAACTTGGAAAATTTGAAAATTTGAAATTGGACAAAAGGAAACTTGGAAAATAGGAAAATAGGAAAATAGGAAATAGGAAATAAAGGAAACTCTGAAAACATGAAAATTCGAAAATTCGAAATAGTAAATAAGAAAAAAGGACACTTGGAAAATAGGCAAATAAGCAAATTGGGACATTGAAAATTGAAAAATTGGAAAAATGGAATATTGGATAACTGGATAAATGAAAAATAGGAAATAAGGCAACTTGGAAAATAGCAAAATTGGAAATTGAACAAAAGGACAGTTACCAAAATGAAAAATTTGAAATTGGAAAAAAAGGAAACTTAGAAAATAGTCGAATTGGAAATAAAAACATTGGATAATTGGACAAAAACTTAAATTTTGAAAAATGGAAATAGGAAACAGGGACACATGGAAAATCAGAAAACTGGAAACGAATTGAAATTGTGGAAATGGGAAATAAAACAATTACCATATTGGACAATTTTAATTACTGTCTGAATTAGGCAAAGTAGGCAACTTTTTTTAAGTACATAATGGGGGGAAATGGGAACATTGAAAAATTGGAAAACTGGAAATAGAACAAAAGGAAACTTAGGAAATTGCACAATAGGAAAATAGGGAATAGGAAAAAATAATGAAAAATTGAAAAATTGGATGACACATGGAAAATAGGAAAATATGAAAAATGGCAAAATGGAAACGAATTGAGATTGCTGAAATGAGAAGTAAGACAATAACCATTATTGGTCAATTCGAATGAGTTGGTGAATTAGGCAAATAGGCAACTCCCTTATTTCAAATACATAATGGAAAAATGACCAAGTTCGGAACGTCCAACATACAAATATATTACAAAAAGGCATAAAGTCAACCTGGGTAATAACTCCCGCCCATACTATCCCGCCCAATACTATCCCGCCTAACACTCCCGCCAATCCCTCCCGCCAATTACTCCCCCTAATCCCTCCCGCCAATAACTCTCTGACTTACTGGTTTGGTCATTAAAACCTGCCTATATTAATCAACCCAGCTGTTTGGCTCAGAAAACTTCCATCACATTAACTGCTGCTTACAGCCATTACCTTCCCCACTGATTTCACTCACATCGCATTTAGTCCCCTGTTGTTCCAATGAAGTTGTAGACCAGGCAACAATAAATATCAAAGACCATGGACCATAACCTCACACCAAACCCAACGCTTTCAATTACTGAAGGAGGGGAGACTGAAACAGAAGCCAAGTCACCGAATTCACTCCCTGCAGACTTGGTCCATGGCATACAGCAATGTCGAGGCAATACCATGTTTTGGAAAAATCTTCATGCAGACATAGTTTCAAAAATTGTGGAGGGCCAAGCTAGATGGGGTGTCATAAAAAACCGCACAATTCGCTCTCGTTATCATGCGCGCATGCATCTCCTATATATAAAGAGAATGAAAGAAAAAATTGAAATTGCCCCTGCCACTGCAATTATGGTATTCAAGGAATCAGAAGCAATGGCCAAGTTGAAGCAAGAACAAGTGGAAAGGGGATTCGAACTATTTCGTAAATTTGCAAAAATTGTGGATCCGGCAGGAAACTGGGCCAACATCACTGTGGCCGGGGTCATGAATTTCATGGGTCGCGGTCACCGCACTTGAAGAGTATGCAACTTCGAATTTGTCAACAGCAGGGAAATGGAACTATGAGGTGGCGTATTTTTGTATTATGTAACGATGGGGTGGCCTGTTGTTGTATTATGTAAGTTTGGAAATAGGATTTTATGGAATGATGAAGCCTGTTGTTGTATTTGTATTTGTGCGTATACAGTTTATCGGTCTCCAGTTCTGTGGCGATATAGCAGCAATAAATATGCAATAAACATGCGGATAGTGGCAATATTATGTCAATATCAGTACAATAGAGTGGTGATAGAGATACAATATGATCCTATTACAGGACGTACTGCATCAGAATATGTTTTAAATTATATGGTCCAAAAAAATACTAATAAATGAACAAAAAAGTAATTACAACCTGGAAAAAGGATGAATTATACATCCCTTAAAAGACAGATGGCCTACAGTACAGACCTTCAAAATGAACTCTATATATATATATATATATATAATGCATGCCTTGTAGCACCATCACATCCCCCCTTAAATTACAGAAACATGACACCCCAAAACCTCATGCTCCTTCCTCTTTCAACCCCTAAATTATCCATTGGATGCCCAATACTAGATCACTGCTTGGGGGGTGGGATACCCTGCAACTCCATAACAGAATTAGTAGGGGAGAGTGGTTCTGGGAAGACGCAGCTTTGTCTCCAACTTACGGTACGAGCTCAGCTCCCACCCTCACATGGCGGACTAGGGGGCTCCTCCGTCTACATATTCACAGAATTCAGCTTCCCATTTCGTCGATTGCAACAACTAGGCAACCTTTATCATGCATCATACCCCAACTTAATAAGGTTGGAGCCATTGGAAGACATATATGTTCATGGTGTTCATGATGCTCAAGAACTCATCCATTTCCTTGGAGACATAGAAGCATTTATTGCCATTGATCACACCCGCCTACCTGTGAAACTCATTGTCATTGATTCCATTGCTGCATTGTTCCGATCACAGTATCAAACAACACCGGCAGATTTGAAACGGCGGTTTGAAATGTTCTTCAACATATCTGGGACATTGAAGGGTTTAGCAAATAAGTTTGGGTTGGCGTTGGTTGTCACCAACCAAGTGGTGGATTTTATTGGGCCACATGATGGAGTGAATGGGGTGAGGTTGGGAAACTTGGAGTCCCTGGACACATCAGGCAAACGGGTGAGTCCAGCTTTGGGACTGGCTTGGGCACATTGCATAAATTCAAGAGTGTTCTTGGCAAGACATGAGCAATCTATTGAGGTTGACATTCGTAATGCTCCTTCAACAAGTATATGTAGTCAAACACACAGGACATTTCACCTTGTATTTGCCCTACATCTGACCTATGCATCAGCCGAATTTGTAATCAAAAAAGAAGGTATAGTCGGAGTATCACAGTAACTGTGTAATATAGGAATTCTAAGAACTTTAATGTTTAGGATCCATTTGGAATTACATTCCAGTCCCTTTAATTTCGCACTGAAATTATAATAGCAATCTGGAGGCAATACCGGTACAATAAAAGGTCAATATAATAGCAATCTGTCAGCAATACAGCATGCTGTAGCAATGCAACCCAAATAATGCAAATTTAAAAGAATTCCCATTCACCATAACACGAAACCCACCACAAATAAAAGTAGAGTTTACATGACCTACTAAACATTCCAGTCCCTTTAATTTCGCACTGAAATTATAATAGCAATCTGAAAGCAATACCGGTACAATAAAAGGTCAATATAATAGCAATCTGTCAGCAATACAGCATGTTGTAGCAATGCAACCCAAATAATGCAAATTTAAAAGAATTCCCATTCACCATAACACGAAACCCACCACAAATAAAAGTAGAGTTTACATGACCTACTAAAGCAACACAAATCATATTGTCTAAGATACATTGCGCAATGGAATATTGCTTTTACAGGTGCTTTTATTGTGGCCTGCGGAACCACACCTTGAGCACTTTCTTCTAATGGTGCCCTCTCCTTGCGAGGGAATTCTTAACTTCTTTCGTCTGCCTGGCATGACCCTTGCCATGGGAGGCAGCACAACTCGACTTCGAACATCTTCAGGAGTATCCCACATTCCGTGAGGTTGTACCGGGTAGATGCTATCCGAATAAGCATCCATCCAGGTTTTCTGAGTGTAATACCGAGAAGCCTTTGTGTATACACTTACTTTCAAGAAGCGGCAAACTGCAACTACATGCTTGCAAGGTAGCTGCTCAAGCTGAAACTTTCTACAACTACAACTGTTGTTCGTCAAATCTACAAGGTCGTCCATATCACCGTCCAAAACATTATACTGTGCATTATTAACTTTAACCACATTCATCCTTGCAGCATCCTCCAACCTGTTCCTCAACTTCTTCTCTCCAAAATTGGGGCACAATGTTGTTGTGCAATTCAAAGCCAACTCACGACGTTCGGTGAACCATTTCACAAGGAGATTAACAATTTCCCCTAGCAAATGAACCACTGACAGCATTCTTGCAAACCTAAGGACTGAGTTGATTGACTCCGCAATATTTGTTGTCATTACATTGTAACGGCGTCCATCCATGTGAGCTCTAGACCACTTATGTAACCCTGCCTCTTCAAGATATTGAGCAACATGTTCCTTTCGCTTGATCTTGTGAAAATGACAATCAAATTCAGCAATGGAATAAGATTTCGCAGCCTTCTCAAAGTGCATAAGTATGTGATCACGCTTTTTCAACTTGCAAGTGCGTTTCATGTTCCCCTTCATATGATAAAAGCATATGCCATGTTGTGCAGTTGGAAAAATTTTGTTCCACACATTCTCTATGCTAACATTGCGATCAGAAATAATAACAAGATTGGGACACTCACCAATGGCTTCATGAAGTTTAGTGAAAAACCAATGCCATGATGCATCCGTCTCCAAATCGCCGATCCCAAAAGCAAGAGGATATATATTTCGATTACCATCGAATGCATTTGCTACAAACATAACACCCTTGTACTTGGATTTTAAATGAGTGGCATCCACGGCTATCACTGGGCGCATGGAAGAATGGAACCCTCTAATACATGCGTCAACCGCCATAAATAAATACACAAAGTGATTGTTCTCATCAGTTCGAATGTGTGTTTTTGTGCCGGGATTCATACGCTCCAATTCATAGCAATAAGCTGGAAGGATATAATATGCCTCCTCCGCTGATCCTCTAATGGACAATAGAGCTAACTCCCTTGCTTTCCAAGCTTTCGAATAATGGATGGTGCAACCAAAGTTGTGTTTCACATCTCTCATAATGTCACTTGGTGTGTATATTGTCCGACAATCCTTCAACTTCCTTTTAAGTGAAGTGGCTACAAGTGCTGCGGTTGCTTGACGATGCTTGTCACTTACGAACCTCAAATCACATTCATGGACAGTTGTACACCTCACAATCATGAAGTTGTATTCTCCAATTCTCGATGCTCGGACCCGCCATGGGCATGGACGTTGACAACAAACCACAAGCAACCTCTTAGTGCAAGAGAATTGCACCTTAAATTCAAAGTGGCCTCTTAATGCCGTCAACCGTAACTCCGTCAACAATGCTTTCTTACTAGAGAAAATTTGCCCAACTGTAATTTTCGGATTCCAATCGCTTCGTGAAAACCCGCTGTCCAAATATGCTTCTTCATCATTTACACCGACTGCATTATACCGATTTTGTTCACCCATTTGACTCCAATAATGTTGACGAGTGGGTTCAGATTCTCCTCCTAAACGCATTTTTGGCAACTGGGCAGCTGTGTTCAAGCACCCCAAATTATGAGGGGCAGAGTACACTGACACTTCATTTCTTTCAGTACCATTATCACCACCATGCATCTCCTCCACCTCGCTAAAATCAATCATATCCATAAAATATGTCCCTACTTCACCTCCCAAATCAGTGACATTTGTATTATTCCAAGTTACTTCATTGCTTTCAACAATGGCAACTGAAGAATGACCCATCCGACTACTATCTGTCGTGATATGCATACTATGAACTACATCATTTGTCAGTCCTTTATCTTCTATACTCACGAGTAAGGGAGCTAGTTTTGAAGGTGTTACCTCGGAATTGTACTTCATAAAAAAATTGACATCATCATCGTCCCCAATCTTTATGTGCTTCCACTCATTCGAGGCCACCAAAACTGAGAATTTTAAGCAAACCTTGTCTTCCCTGCTGTTTGTATTACCAATCTGATGCACACGGTCCAACAGTCAGCCAAATTTGATGGTCCGTGGAACTATTAAGCCTTTTGAGTCACCCCCTTCGTATTTGCACATCTTCTTCGAGGTGACCCATTTTCCATTGTAGCACACGAGAATAACAATTGTCTCCATTTCTGACCATGACAAAACAACATTTCATTCACACAATATAACCACAATAACCATACAATACAATAGCAATATAACCACAATATAACAGCAATATATAGGCAATATAATGGCAATATAACAGCAATACGACTGTAAAATAAGAGGAACACATCAGAATCACACTATACAGATCTACTACATCAAATAGAAAATCCCAAGTTTCAAGATTCACATATCCAGACCAATCTAAATGCAATTGGTACAAACCCAGATGAATGAGCATGAATATTCAACAAAACCTAACCCAAATAAATTAAAGCCAAAACGAATTTAACACAAACCCAAACAATCAAACTATAACCCATTTCACATAATACTGATATTAAGAAAATAACCATCAACACTACCTTTTCGAGGTTGGCAATCCACTAGAGCTTCAAGGTTGCAAGCAGCTATTCAGAAGACATAGCTAAAGGGAGGGGTTCGCGATTCCAAACAGAGAGCAAGAGATCGAATAGGGGAGAAAGGGACATAACGAAGCTAGAGAGAGACAGCTGCGCTATGAGAAACAGAGCAAAGAGAGAGACAGAGAGTTGTGCTAGAGAGAGAGAGAGAGAGAGAGAGCCAAGAGAGAGAGAGCCAAGAGCGAGAGAGCCAAGAGAGACACAGAGAGGTGTGATAGACAGATACCAAAGAGAAAGAGAGCTGTGCCAGAGAGAGAGAGAGAGCTGTGTGAGCTTCTTCTCTCCAAAATTTCTGAACTTGTGAAAAATCAGCAATAAGTGGACAATAATTTTATATTTATAGGTGATAGTTGTACAAAAATTGGGAAGGGATGGTATTTTTAATTAAAATTATGAAATGGGTGTCATTTAGGGCTATTTTCCAAAAAAGTTTGTACCTTTCGTATGCCACGTGCCCAAGTGTTGTTGGAACCGATGCACCACAGTCAGTTGCCAGGTGGTGCACCGGATATGTAAACAGTATAAGTGCTGATTATCTTTCTATTTAAATTACTCTTCGTGCAAGAACTCATTAGTGTAGTAGTTTGAAGTAATTGTGCTTTAAGTATGAGTTCTGAGTTTGAGTCTTAACATTGATGTAGTATGTATGTGTGTGAGTTTAGTATGTTATAGGTCCTCTCAATAGGAAAAGTCCTCAAAATTACTCTTTTTATCGTTTATCAATTTATGCAGAATTACTAGATGAATGTAAAGAGAAGAAGATCTAAACTCTTATTTGTTTGGAAGAGTGTATAATTGGGGGTGATGGCATGGAGAAACACCATAACGCAATAAAGATTGCGTAAAATTCCTAATCAATAATGCAACGACGCGTAGACTATACTTCAATTAAGGAGGGGTGAGCAAAAATGTAACAACTACCATGTTTGCACAACGTGGATGGTTCGTGACTTAGGAATCAATCTTCTTATTAAAAATTCACACAATGCGGCCAATACAACTACAACCTAAGACTAGCCACACACAACTAGATATCGAACTTATACTAGATCAAATGCTAATTTGACATAATTTTACGGGCTAGTATAAGTTCAATAAAAAATAATTCTATATTCACAACACGTGTTAGAATTTGCGTGGACTTATAACTTTATGTGGAACATATTTTAACTTTTGAGTCTTTAAGTACAAGTAAACTTTCTAAATATATATATATATATATATATGTCCAAGTAGACTTCCAATCTCATACAAGTGCAAACACCCGTTTGAATGTTTTGGCTTTAGGGTTTATCGCGTGGCGTGTCTCTGGCTATAAAGCTCTGCTCTGCTCCTTGCTCAAGAGTCAATACTGCTCTGCTCTGCTCCTTGCTTGCCATAAACGGCATCATCACAACCGCTGCCTCCTCAAGGTCCTGCTCCCTTCAGTTGACCTTGTTCTCAAAACGAAGCTTTTTTTATATTCTAGCTTTCAGAATCCTTGTTGGAAAAGAGCAAACTTTCGTTTGGTACGCTCCCGAAACCCCAATGGGTTTTTGTTCTGTAACTTTTCTGGGTAATTAATCCAGCTTTTGCTTGTGTTATTCGAGCAGGTACGGTTGAAGGCTTTTGTTCTGGTGTCTTGGACAAGACCATTGAAGGTAAGAAACACTTATTTTCTGTTCTGTTCAAATAGTTTTTATTATTATTAAGAATTAGTGTTGCATGAGTTCGAAATTAATGCCTGCAAATAACTGAAAGCAAAATGCAGGTGTAATTGTAGTGGCAGTCACTGCTTGATTAATCTAAGTACATGTTTTGTACTGTTGAGAAGTTATGTTTTTTAAGTTGTGGAATTTTTTTTTAAAAGCTTTTTATGATTTATATTTTCTAATGGGCTTAAATTGGTTTTGTGAAAATTGTTCTCCTTGTTAATTTGTGATAATAGTGGAAGCAGCCCAAGTTATAACAATCCATGGCGGATGAATCTTTGAACAATATCAGCTTGAAGGCCTTGGTGAATAAAGGGAGCAACAGAGTTATCTTCATAGAGTCTGGTCATGAATTCATAGATGTTCTCATCAGTTTCTTGACACTGCCCATGGGAACAATTATCAAGCTTGCTCGCAATCATTCTGCACCACTGGGAATAGGTTGCATGAAGAATTTGTATGCAAGTGTTAAGGATATTGATGTGCAGCATTTTCGGACTAATTGTTGGGACATGTTGCTAAGTCCACGAAATGGAGCTGGACCGATTGTAGAGAACCTCGAAATGAACATTGATGATTGTGATAACACACGGTTCTTTAGATGCTCTAATGGTCCTTGTTGGACTCCAACTAGGCTTAGTTATTACAATACCGTTCCTTGTCGTTGTGGAAATCTAATGAACATCGCAGTCGATGTTTATGCTAAAGCTGGTCATGAGGTGTTTGTAAAAGGACCAGTGAGACTAATAATTAGTGATGATTTGCAAGTCCTGCCCCCAGAAACTTCAGTAAGCTCTTCTTTGTTAAAGAAGGCTGGAGCCATGGATTCAAATACTATTGAAGAGCTGAGTTTGGATATTGGAGCTGATGAGGTAAGAATTATTCCAATATCTTCTTTTTCTTCTTCAAATTGCAATTTTGTTTTCTGATCTTTACAAATTTCGTCTCTCCTTTCCAGGTTTTTAATTTACTTATGTGCTCATTCGTATCAAAGACGCCCCTGACCGATATTTTTCTGAAGCGTAGACCACGATCAATGTTTAACAAGAACATTGGCACTCAACAAATTAGTATAAATTCTCGAATGATAGAAGAGGCGCGCAACATGTATTCTGAAGCTAATGAAATTTTTGTGAAGCTTATAGTTAGCAAATCTAAGAATGTGGTTTGTTACGCAGAAGCCGGGGAGGATTTTGTTAACTTACTTTTCAGCTTCCTAATGCTTCCACTTGGTTTTATATTAAAAGCAGCACGTGATGTTTGCTTGAAAGGATGCATTGATCGCTTGTACAAAAGTGTCAGGAATCTTGATGGGCGGTTATGGAAGTCTGATACGCGCAAGGAACTGGTAGTTAGGCCCAAGCCTTCCCCTGGATTTTGTTACCAGAACCATCCTTTAGGAATTGAAGAGGCCTCAAATGTTCTTGGTGATCAAGCCGAGATTGTGGACCCCTTATCACAATATTATGAGGATGAAAACGAAGACTCAAGTCTAGGTTTCTTAAAAGGACCTGCCATGTTTATGGTAACAGACAGTCTTGTTGTAAGCTCGATATCTCCGATCCTTGGCCTGTCTGTTCTGAATGATATGAATGTGCCTATCACTGATGTTGAAGTGCAAACAGTGCATGTGGGCGTGGAGGAGGTGAGAGTTTTGATTTATAAGTTTTGATTTCCTCAGTTGTCCAAGTTTCTGTCGAAAGAAAGTATATTTTGATAGTTAAATCTCGCATGATGTTTGATAATTTGGTTGTGTTTGTTAATGCAGGCTTTTGGTCTTTTGGTGGCTTCTTTTGGTTGTGAATCTGCTGCTCTGACCAGTGTCTTCCTTAGAAGATAAAGCCAGAACAATGAGGATCTATTGGAAACTAAGTGTAACCATGCTGGTTGAGCAGTCTAGTTTTGTAAAGCACATTATAAATCCTTCTTTCTCTAGGTCTAATTTTACATACACTTTTATGGGGTTTAATGCGTTTTCAATTTTAAGTATTTTAACACCACTGTGGGATATTCATTTGAATAACGCCATCTGGAGCAATTTACCAGATTGAATTAATGGGGAGAACCTAGAATGTTGATACATCGCATTACAATAAAAGAAAAATTAGGTGTACAATCTTTTTAAAGAAAATCTTTATATAAGATAATATATAAGATTCAATGAAAAGCCTAGAGATAATATAATAAAGAAAATGTAATGCCATTACAGTTTCATATAAGCTTCCTCAGAATGGATTCAAACTAAAAACATAACTTCGGCCATTTTACAAGCTGGATTTAGCAGGGATATCATATCAGCCAGTAGAAATTTAGGTAAACCAAGCCATGTATCCTGATCCTCGTTGTTCTTGCTTTGGCTACCTCAGCAAAACACTGGTTAGAGCAGAGTCGGTAACAAAAGAAGCAACCAAAGGACGAAACGCCTGCAGTGCAAAGACAATTAAAACATCACAAACATGAAAACAGAAAATAATTTCACAATACATGACCAGGATATTATGTGTGTGTTTGTCTAAACAAAATTTGAGATTAAGAAACAACCACAAGCCACAAAATGAAATAACTCACCTCTTGGTCGCCCACATTCACCACTTGCACCTCAATATCATTGAGAGGAACACTCAGTTGGTTCAGAACAGACACACCAATGATTGGAGATACTGGTCTCCCAATGAGACTGTCCTCTACCATGAACATGCCTGTCGTTTCAAGAATCCTCGAGCACTGCCATCTGCATCATGCACGTACAAAACACATTGACGTGAGGTTCCATTTTGTTCGTGAGATTATTGACGAGGGAAATATTCTTCTTCAGAAGATTGGGACCGCTGAGAATCCTGCGGATATGTTGACAAAGCCAGTTTCGTTGCTCTTGTTCCTGGTGTCACCAACCAAACGGGAATTTACATTGATATTTTGGTCACGAACGACGTTGGTCAAATACAATACGGATTTTTGCTTCGAGGTTTTGAGCCAAGGTGGAGATTGTTGATGATTGGCTCAAAAAATTAGTCAAAAGCAAAACTGCTTTCGGTGCTTTCGGCTAGCAGAAAAATTGGAGACAAATTAATGGCTAGCATTGATGGCTTACTTTTACCTTTTGACTTGTGTGTTTTGCTTTTGCCATTGGGTGGTTGAGGAGACAAATTAATGGCAAGCATTGATGGCTTACTTTTACCTTTTGACTTGTGTGTTTTGCTTTTGCCATTGGGTGGTTGAGGAGACAAATGTTTGGCTTATAAAAGGGAACATGCATTTGGGAAAAATAAAGAGCGGAAAGCACCGAGAGTTGATGAGAGAAGAGAGAAGTTGGGAGAGAGAAAAATAATAGTTTGGGCAACTAAGCTTTTGTTGCTATTGTTGGTTATTTTTCCCTCTCTAAATTGTACTCAATTTGTATCCCCTTTATATTCTTGAGTGTGTGAGCTTGGGTATATTTGGGGCTTGAGTTTTCTGAGTGGTTAAACACTATTGTATTCTCTCATTGATTATAGTGGAATACTCCGTCGTCTCCAAACTGGATGTAGGCAATTGCCGAACCAGTATAAATCTTGGTATTGTTCTTGTTGATTATTTTGTTCTATTTTTCTCCTGCCAGTAGTTGTTTATTTTTCACTCACAGTTGGTTGACGCTTCCGCACAACATCTTTGATACTAATGAGCAGATAAGCAAATCAAAAACCTGACAAAGAGCGTTTTAAAGCAAACCCAAGAGCAATGGTTAGGAAACTAAAGAGTAAACTAACAAAACGCTCCCCTGCATCTGCATAACAAACCATCTTCTTTCATTTGCAAACCATTAGCTTCACATAAATGCTTCTTTCCTCATTCACCCCGTCTCCTTCCATTCGTGGTTTTTCACATATTTCTTCATTAAAATTTTCATTGATCAATTTTTGTTATGGTTCATCCTGTAGCACAGTTTCTGTCAGAAGGTGTCTGACTCAAGTTTGCACATAAGCAAGCTCAAAATTTGTATTGGAACAAAAAGTGCTAGAAAGGCATGGATGTTGTAAAGCAAATATATGTGTAGCCCGCATGTTGGAAGGGCTTTTGCCTATAAAAGGGTTCACCCTTCCTTTGTAATATGCAGATCAAAATAAGACTGAAGCTATAGGAACAAATCCTACATTTTCTCTGCTTCTAAATTCTCTCCTCAATCTCTTAGTTTTATATCACGTTATCAGCCCGATTTCTCTATCTCTAAATTCAGAGCCTCAACGCTCTCTCTCTCTCTCTCCTTAACAACTCTATGCACCTCCTCCCAATTCTGGTTCCTGGAACCGAATCTTTGGCCTGCTGATAAGAAAGCAAGACTCTGCAATGATGAGTTTCTCTTTCATCCACATGTCCAATAATGGATGCTCCAGATCCAAGTCCCAAGTCAAGGTCCAAATCTTTCAAACCACACCAACTTCGTTATCAGAAGAAAGAATTTTTTTGATCTTCTCCAAGTCCAAGTCTCCACCTCGAAATTATCATAAGAATTCATATCATATATTTTTGTGTTGTCTTACCAACCAAACCCAGCCTTGCTTTCAGTATCAACCACTGTGTGGCCACCGTTCCTCATCTCCTTTAATAAGCTCCCCATCAAAGCTCCAACCTTTTGCTCTCTTCTGCAAATAACACAAGGCTTACAGAGCTGCAATGGCAAAAGCCTCCGCTCCGATAGCCCCCCAACTCTTTCTCAGATTATTCAACAAAAGTAATGGGGAAGAAGAGAAAGCACAGCGAGGCTGAGGCTGCGACTCGAGAAAAGGAGGAGGAGGTCGCTCCAGAGAGGCCTAAACGAACGCTTTCCGGTTGGAAGGAGAATAAGGATGACCAAGTAAACCAAACTGAATCAGCGACATTCTTTAGGAACAAAGAGAAGGTATTGGTTACTTGTTCTCGTCGGAATAGCTACAGTGAATGCTGTGCACACAATAGGGGAATTGAAGCTTACTGGAAATCATCTAAAAAGAGTCAAGACCTATTCTGATTTGTTTATTATCCAATTTTAATAAAGATGCCCACTGGAAACTTTTGAAGGAAATGATCACTCAGCAAGGGCACAGCTTTGGGTGCTGAGATTATTGGCACAGCACCCTTGTTCTCGTCCACAAATTTTTCTCAGCCACTGACCCAAGGAAAGTGCTAAAGCATCTTTTGATGAGAACAGCAAAACCCACCGAAAGAATAAGCGATAAGATCTCCGCTCCCTTATCTTCTCTATTATTTTAATATTATATAATTATATTGATCATAAAAAGCAAGTAAAGATGTACAGGAGGAACTTGTTCAGGTTCACGTTCATCCACTTTATTTACAAAATTATAGGAAGACTAGCCCTATGGTTTGTCTCTACTTTTCTAGTTACATATATTAATATATTAATATATTAATATTATATTATTTCCTATTTCCTCTAGTTTTGCGGGGAATTCCACCGAAAGAAAAAAAAATGGGGAGGCAATTCAAGTTGACAATATATATATATATATATATATAATATAGTATATTTATTTGCTATTCTATTACTAACCACTAACAAAAATGGATTTTTGATAATATTAAACATATTATTAGTGGAAGGCCGTTAGTAATACTAATACTTTTCTTATCTTATTCAGTGGTGGTTTTATCCCCACATTTATTTTATTTACTGTATGGTGTAGGTTCATTACTCATACAATTTATTTACTGTATGATGTAGTTTTATTACCTATACAATAGGATTTATTTAAAAGTGTGGCGCGGGTTTATCGTCCACACAACTGCCTTTACTTTTATTTAAAAGTATGGAGTAGAATTAGTGCCCATACAAGTACATTTACTTTATCGCACATTTACTTTATTATTTAAAGTATGGTGCGGGATTATCGTCCATACCAGCAATTTAATTCATGAATTTATTTTACCGCACATTTACATTTATTTAAAGTATGGTGCAGGATTATCGTCCATACCAGCAATTTGTTTACAAGCAATTTAATTCATTAATTTATTTAAACGTACATTTACATTTATTTAAAGTATGGTGCGGGATTATTGTCCATACCAGCAATTTATTTACTACCAATTTATTTACAAGCAATTTATTTTATGGATTAATTGTACAGTATGATGTGAGTTTTTTTTTTTTTCTTGATCCTCATCATACAACTACATCATGACTTGAAAATCATTGATGATGATAATGATATGAGAGCTGGCAGTCTCTCCGGTACTATATTTGTAAACAAGATATCGGACTTGAAGATCCTTGATCCTTGACATGTGAATAAGGATCTAGAGTTCCTTGATAATGTAAAAGTACCGTATTGGTTAATATGCCGTACATATGAATAGATATGTATTCATGACCTGATGAATAGTATCGTATACATGAATAGTGACGTATACATAAATATTAATCATTTTAGGAAAACCTTCACTATATACAAAAGGGAACCTGCAGTTCCTTAAAACTCATGGATGGGCAATTAAATGAGATACCAGAAGTTCCTCAAAATATGGACAATTATGTAAGGGCCTAAAGTTCTGAAATATATACAAGAAATTATAAAAATGTTCATACCATGAGAATACATGATTTTGGTCCGAAGTTCAAAATTTGACAATATTGAGAACCAAAAAGTTCCAACAGTTAAATAGACAACCCTTGAGGTATTATTGCAAATTGTGGTACACCACATATTTCTTTGGCATAAGAAAATGATGAATTTAATAAAGTTCAATTTTGTTATAATCGACACCTTAAGGAAGAAATATATTTTGTGAATTCCGGTTGTTAAGAATACACCGTGAAATGGATAATATCAGGATAAACCTCAAATGATAAATTGAGGCTTCCCACATATTTTGTTATATTATATGATTTGGGCCGGAAGCCCATGAATCCAAATATATGAGAAATCCAGAACCTAAAGTTTTGGGTATATAGTAGTTAATTCTCTTTACTACTACATTGCAATATTATCATGGTTTTTGCTCAATTTATACCTCATGCCCATTTGAAAAGGACAAATAAATTTTGAGGTCGTGTTTAGCCCGGGCCAGAAGTTTCAGACTCACATGCATTGAAATATGTAATTTGAAAGATTTCATATGGTTACTTGAACCTATAAGGCACAAGGTTCCAAACCGTCATTTTGAAAATACGTGAAAATCACATGTGCAAGTTTAAGAATTTGCCCAATTATTATAACAGGAAAGTCTTAGAAAAGCTGAATTTTCAGAAAATGGAGAAGTTGAGTTGAAACGCAGTTACTCTAATCAGGTCTTGCAAAGGCAATATCTATAGGCGGAAATATGGCAACGGTTTCCAGGATCCCAATATTATCTCGGATCCCCATATTCTCTTTTTCTTTCCCAGATTCCAAAACTTCACGTGGCCTCCATTAATGTTTGTCGGCACTTTCGGCATTTTCAAGATTATTTTCGTCAAAGCCGATCTTGCTTTTCGGATTTCAAGGAGCTACTTTTTCAAAAGCACCCCGAGAATCTCACAAATTTCCTATGGTTAATTTGAAATTCACTGGTTCTACCTATTCCTCTCGTTTGTGTATAAATATATTACTAACGAAATTCTCTTTGCAGAAGACATCCAGTTTTCTCCATACATAGTGATGTGATATCCACTTATTTTTCCTATTAGTGAGCACTCGATGTGCTTGAGAAGCGAGCCTACATTATATAGCTTTAACCCAGCTATTTATACATCTTTAGGGAATCGCTTCTAGCGATATGCTCCGTGCATTTAATAACCCTTAAAGATAACATATTGGTCTTCGCAAATGTGCAATAAGAAGATACGATTGCATCTGTAAATATGGAGAAACCCAATATTCCTTGTTTCTGCTAGAAACATTGTGTCATACAGAATGGGTATATTCTATTTTGTTCCGAACATCCAACTATAACTTTCAGTATTAACATCTTTTGGAGTTCGTACTGTGGGTTTGTTCATTCACGTTCATTCTCATCTATAATGGAATTGTCTCTTTCCATTTTGGCCAATGATATTGTCGACATTTAATAATAGAACGTGGTTCCAATCAACACAGCCCATTGATGATTTGAGTATCTACTCCAAAACCAAAAATTGTCATTCATCAATTCATGATCTCATCATTCTCATGTGCATGCGCATGCATCAATTATAAGTATTTCTTTGCTTTTGAGTACCCAAGCCACTTCAGGGTGCTTTTATTGTCTTTTTCCAAACAGACATCTCTTATAAGATGAATTATGTGAGAATGTGGATCATAACCTCCAATGGAGCGTTATTTTACAGTAGGGCGTGAATAATCTCCATTTAGGGAGTTGGAACATTTAGAACCCATATATCTGTCATGCTGCAGGCATGCTACAAAATAATACATACATGTCAATTTAATTGTCCTTCTGGGACTTTAAACCATATAATTTGCTACACATTAAGCATGCACCGTATTAATGTTGACGTGTTAAAGGATTGTCTTTCCGGGACTTCAATCCATATTATTTGTTAAGCAACAGGTGCGCATCAATATGATCACCACTATACCCATGTTCTATTCTTATGGGACTTTAATCTATGCAGTGTATCGTTAATGTATTCAACTTGTAATCTGTGAAATTTGCATTAATAATTCATGAATACATATCAGAATGATACAAGCAATTCTTCTGAAATGGTCATAATACAAGTCGTTCTTCTGGAACGATCTATAGTGCAAGTCATTCTTCTGGACTGGTCCTTTGCATGGCATTCTTCTGGAACAGCCTTATCTCCCTATTTGGTTACCTTCAAGGATGTTGTACAAAGTATCAAAATAAAAGTACAAGTATGAAATAACATAAGTATCGCTTACATCCTTAGGTGGGAGAAACTTTTCTCAAGTATCATTCAAGCTCGTATTCGCTCAACAAATATAATGCAAGGCTTGATGATCTAGTTATATCTTGCAAGAGCAAAAATCACAACTCTTCTGTCTTTGTCAAAACAAATAACCTTCAGAGTTAGGATCACTTCATGGATTCTTTCTTCGGATGTTCGTTCTAAATAAAATAAAATCCCTTATGAACAGAGAGTTATAAAAAGAAAGAAAAGATACAAAAATTATGATATTGATTGCAAGGTAAGGTAAGCAATCAAGGAAGAAAGCTGGTGAGAGCAGATAACAAACTCTCATTTCTCCTAGTCTAGAAGAACTTCATGAGATTAGAGCATGTGGTCACCTTTACAGTTCCCTGATGTAGCGGAAACGTGATCAAGGATAGTCTCGCTTCCTGAATGGATGATAGAGATAATCTCGCATATCAAGCACATTGAGTGCTCACTAATATATTTAATTACTAAACTACATGAATTGTTGGTGGTTACATCATTCACTCAATCCGAAAGATCTTCCCTCTAGAAAAGGATAGTCATGAAGATTTCAGGAGAAGATATTTTTTAGGGGGAGCATCCAACAATATTACAAGATTGATTCACAGAAGCAATGCCAACTATGATTTAGAAAGATGATCAACAGTATGACTTGAAAATATTTTGCTAAGCATCAGGGGAAATATGCTATCAATAAAGACCTTCACACACTGTACTCTTTTTCCTTCGTCCAGGTTTTTATCCCACTGGATTTTTTCTGGTAAGGTTTTAACGAGGCAGTGTTGCACGCGTGTCAATATACACAAAATTTTATGTTACACATGGTTATGTATTCTTTTTCCCTTTGACTAGTTTTTGTCCCACTGAGTTTTAGTAGCAAAGTTTTTAATGAGGCATATTCTATACATGGTGGTCTCCAATGAGGCGTGTTGTAAAGCAAATATGTGTAGCCCACATGTTGGAATGGCTTTGCCTATAAAAGGGTTCACCCTTCCTTTGTAATATGCAGATCAAAATAAGACTGAAGCTATAGGAACAAATCCTACATTTTCTCTGCTTCTAAATTCTCTCCTCAATCTCTTTGTTTTATATCAATGGTTGTGTTTTATTTTTTCCAAAAGGGTAAATTGGGGTTTTCATGCTTTCTTGGTACCAATAGAAGCTCGACGGATTCATAGCTCCTCAGACTCAGGGACAAGAGTATTTAGGCCATCTCCAGTCATGGGCTATATTCCAAATATAACCATAAAATAATGTAAAACTCATCTCCAGTCATGGACTAAACAAACTTTTGGCCAAATTTGGATGGTCATATTTGGCTCTTTAGCCCTCCAACAGGGCCACATTTAGCTTAGCTCTGGCCTAGGCCAAAATTTTTGTGGGCCCCATGCATGTGCTTTTGGAGAAGATAATGCAAATGCATATCCAACAGCCAACCATAAAAGCACTGACGTAATCGATATATTTTTAAAAGCCTTTTTAAATGTTTTCAATTCGTGTTGTTTAAGAAATATTTATAAAAAATTATTGGTCATGACAGTTAGAAGTCAGACCATTGAAATCCAACTTTTTTTTTTTTAAATTTTAAATGTGGTCACCTTTTTTAATGTTTTCAATTCGTAAAAAAAATTATAAAAAAATATAAAAAATTACAGGTCATGGCCGTTGGAGGTCAGACCATTGAAACCATCCTTTTTTTTATTTTTTTTTATTTTTTTTTATAAATGTGGTCACCTCTTTAAATGTTTTCAAGTGTCGTTTAAAAAAATTATAAAGAATTCTTGGTCATGGAATATTGTCTCTAAATAGTAGTTTAATTAAATTAAACAATATATAGTTGTGGAATGTATGAGTGTTGTACCATAGTTTTTCTCAAAATAATAACATATGAAAGACCTTAAAATATAGCCATGCATTGTTGAAGATGAAAAAAATTTAGCCATACACTATTTTTTTTTAAATTAATATTTTGGAAATCTAAATATTTAGTCATGGACTATATTTAGCCTTATGACTGGAGATAATGAGCTCACAAGGGTTGGCTCATTTGGAGAAACTTCGGAAACCCCCTATCTAATATAATTGTAATATTGTATAAATATGTGGTTAATATGTTATACTGTTTTCTTTTATAGTTCATTTGTCATGTTGAGACGTTAATCTATGAAAACATTATAAATCCTAAAGAATTGACAATTTATTTGGTATTGGCTTTTTTTTATTTATTACATTGGAAGAAAAGAAATTTTAGAGTTTCGATCCAGAGTGCCAAGCATGGGAAAAGAAGAGGGCCACAACCACTATAGTAACCTTGTCAACTTTCAACATACCATTAAGAATGAATTTCTTTTCATTTTTCTTTTAACTGTGTTATATATTCCACTCATGATTTCTTCTTTCCCTGTTAACTGTGAAAAAAGTCTACTCTGATACAACAAGCTTGCACTTATAATGTTCTTACTGTTGTAAAGTCAAGAATGTGGAGTCCAAAATGGTAAAAATGCTTGCCTATAAATAAAGCTTCCCCCCCCCCCACCCCCACTTGTATTTAGTGATAGAAATGAGTTGAGAAAAGATTCAATGAAAGATCAGGCTTCCATGCCTTCTCTCTATTCTCTCCATAATCTCTTAGTTTCATAAACGTTATCAGCACGATTTCTCTATCTCTCCTCGGTCTCTGTCTCTCTGTCTCCTCCGCTCTTCAGCCTTTAGCCACTGTTGAAGATTATTAACTCCTCCATCATCTAAAAATGAAACAGAACGATCCACCGACACTCATAACAATCCCATCAACCACAGCCACACCATCGGTCTTCAGGAAGGACACCTCACCTTCTTCTTCTTCTTCTCCATCATCCAAAGGCAGAAGCTTTTTGGACAAGACTCGCTACAAGTTCTGGGTTTTAGCTGCGATTCTCCTGCTGGCTTTCTGGTCCATGTTCACCGGATCCGTTACCCTCAAGTGGTCCGCCGGCAACTTAACTCGCCTCTCCGACGACTTAGACCTTCCATCCTTCGACGATCTCGATATTCTGGAGGTGGAGGAGAGAGAGAAGGTGGTGAGGCACATGTGGGATTTGTACACCCAGAGCAGCAGAAGTAGCAGCAATCGATTGCCTCGGTTTTGGCAGGAGGCTTTTGAAGCAGCTTACGAGCATTTGAGCAGTGATGTTGCCCCTGTTCGAGACGCTGCCGTTTTGGAGATTGCCAAGATGCCTCTTTCTTTATACTAATATCAACTGCAACTCTTGATCATAACTGGGTTTCTTTACTTTTGATGCCTGCCTGCATATCCTCCTCTTTAGTTGTCCTTACTTTTATTTGGGTTTCTTTTCCTTTCTTGCTGACTAACTTTGATTTCCTTGCTGGGGTTTTACCGCAAACAAAAGGAATGTGATGAAATTTCATTTGGGTGACAACAACAATTGTACTGGGAGGCTCATTCGTGTTGTCATTGGCAAATGAAGCTCGAGTTTTTAGACATCTGGCTGGGTTACTTCTCTGGGAGTGCAGGTTCAATGTATGGTAGCACCCACCGAAATGATGAGCTTCCCACCAGCACCCACAAAACATGATAAAGAACAGCACATTCGCTGGATAACATATTATACACCGTAGCAATACTTATATATATATAATTATAATATTAATGGCAATATAATATATTATATTTATTTGCTTTCCAATTACTAATTAAATTGAACGGTTTCACCTCTTATATTTTTAGTGGTGGTTTTTATTCCCACATTTATTTTATTTACTGTATGGTGTAGGTTTATTACCCATACAACAGTATCTATTTAAAAGGGTGGTGCGGGTTTATCGTCCACGCCTTTACTTTTATTTAAATGTATGGAGCAGAATTAGTGCCCATACAAGCACGTTTACTTTATCGCAAATTTACTTTTACTTAAAGTATGATGTGGAATTAACCCTCATACTTTATGAATTTACTTTACCGCACATTTAATTTTATTTAAGGTATGGTGCGGGATTAACGTCCATACAGCAAGCAATTTAATTTATGAATTTAATTTACCACACATTTAATTTTATTTAAGGTATGGTGTGGGATTAACGTCCATACAGCAAGCAATTTAATTTATGAATTTATTTTACCGCACATTTACATTTATTTAAAGTATGGTGCGGGTTTATCGTCCATACCAGTAATTTATTTACCCGCAATTTATTTTATGGATTAATTGTGCTGTATGATGAGTTTTTACAGTATGCAGATCAGGACCAGAAGTTCCTTGATCCTCATCATACAATTACATCAGGACTTGAAGATCCTTGATGATGATATTAATATGAGAGCTGGCAGTCTCTCCGGTACTATATTTGTAAACATGTGATTGGACTTGAGGGTCCTTGATCCCTCACATGTAAATAAGGACCTGGGGTTCCTTAATGATGTAACAGTACCGTATTGGTTCATAGTGTCGTACACATGGATAATAACTGTACTGGCAAATGTACTGTACACATGAATAGATACGTATTCATGACTTGATGAATAGTACCGGATATATGAATAGTGACGTATACATAAATATTAACCATTTTGGGTAAACCATCACTATTCAAAAAGGGAACTTGTAGTTCCTTAAACTCATGGATGAGCAATTAAATGAGATGCCAGAAGTTCCTCAAGATATGGACAATTATGTAAGGGCTTGAAGTCCAGAAATATGTACAGAAAATTGTAAAAATGTCCATACCATGAGAATATGTGATTTTGGCTTGAGGTTCAAAATCTAACAGTGTTGAGAACCTGAAGTTCCAACAATTAAATGGACAACCCTTGAGGTATTATTGCAGATTGTGGTACGCCACATATTTCTTTGGCATAAGAGAATGATGAATTTAATAAAGTTCGATTCTGTTATAATCGGCACCTCAAGGAAGAAATATATTTTGTGAATTCCGGTTGTTAAGAATACACCGTGAAATGGATAATATCAATATAAACCTCAAATGATGAATTGAGGCTCCACACATATTTTGATATATCTGGGCCGGAAGCACATGGATTCAAATATATGAGAAATCCCGAATTTGAGGTTGTGGGTATATAGTAGTTAATGCTCTTCACTACTATATTCCGATATTATCGTAGCTTTTACTCAATTCATATTTCATGTCCATTTGAAAGAGGGCGAATAAATTCTAAGTTTGTGTTTAGCCCAGGCCAAAAGTTCCAGGCTCCCATACGTTGAAATATGAAATTTGGGAGAGTCAATGTGGTTATTTGAACCTATAAGGCGCAAGGTTCCAAACCGTCATTTTGAAAAGACGTAAAAACCACAGGTGCAAGTTTAAGAATGTGCGTAATTATTATAACAGGCAAGGAGCATACAACAGATAGATTTTTTCCACCTGCAATGAAGGTGCAGGCCCTGTAAAATCTATAAAAATACATTATGTTCTGGAAGCCTCTGAAGTAAGAGGACGACGCCTCTTAAGCTTAGCCATGAGCCTCTCGTGGTCTCCCAAAATTCTTTCATTGGAGACCTGCAGCATGTCTAGCCTTCTCAGTGTATCAACAGAGTACGAACTCACCAGTTTCAACAAGGCATTATTCTCTCCTTTAAGTTTCTCAACCTCCTGTTGAGACTCATGAAGCATTCTTTGAAGAGATGAATTTTCAGTTGTTAGCTTCTGAACCTCGTTTGCTCTAGCACGCAAACGATCAGCCATGTTAGAAACAGAAGCAGCACTGTGAATGCTAGAAGCCATTGAGTCATCAATAGCCTCTTCCTCAGACCTCCCTGTTAACAGCATTTCATCCATTGGAGTAATGAAATTTCTAGCTACTATGACAGCAGTAGCATCATTCATCATCATAGAATCATTAACTGTGAGATGACGATTTTGGGATACAAAGGATGGACGCCAAACTTTGGCGTCACTGGTTGCTGTGGGAGCATCATTCAAATTGAAATAATTTGGGCAGGAAGAAGAGGAAGCCATTTTTAAGAAGGTTTCGAAGAAAGTCTTAGGAAAACTAAAGTTTCAGAAAATGAAGGAAGTTGAGTTGAAACGCAGTTGCTCCAATCAAGTTTTGCAAAGGCAATATCTATAGGAGGAAATATGGCTACTGTTTTTCAGGATTCCAATATCTTCTCGGATCCCCATATTCTCCTTTTCTTTCCCAGATTCCAAAACTTCACGCGGCCTCCATTAATGTTTGTCGGCACTTTCGGCGTCTTCAAGTATTATTTTCGTCAAAAGCCGATCTTGCTTTGCGGATTTCACGGAGCTATTTTTTCAAAAGTACCCCGAGAATCTCGCAATTTTCCTATGGTTAATTTGAAATTCACCGGTTCTACCTATTCCTCTTATTTGTGTATAAAAGTGTTACTAACGAAATTTTCTTTGCAGAAGACATCCAGTTTTCTCCATACCTAGTGATGCGATATCTACTTGTTTTTCTTATCAGTGAGCACTCAATATGCCCGAGAAGCAAGACTATCTCTGATCATCCATTCAGGAAGCGAGACTATCCCTGATCACGTTTCCACCACATCAGGGAACTGTGAAGACGACCTTATGCTCTAATCTCCGGAAGTTCTTCTAGACTATGAGAAATGAGAGCTTATTGTCTGCAACCACCAGCTTCCTTCCTTGATTGCTTGCCTTATCTTGCAATCAATATCACATTATTTTTGCATTTTTTCTCTTTTTTAGTAAGAGATTTTATTTCTTTAGAATGAACATCTGAAGAATGAATCCATGAAGTGATCTTAACTATGAGGGTTATTTGTTTTGACAGAGGCAAAAGAGTTGTGATTTTTTGCTCTTGCAGGATAAAACTAGATCATCAAGCGCTACATTATATTTACTGGGCCGATACAAGCTTGAATGATACTTGAGAAAAGTTTCTCCCACCTAAGGATGTAAGCAATACTTGTGTTATTTTATGCTTATATACTTATTTGATATTTTATCTTGAAAGGTGACCAAATGGGAAGATAAGTCCGTTCCAAAAGAATGGCTTGTATGTATCCATGAATTATTAACGCAAATTTTACAAATTGTAAGTTGGATACATTGATAATACACTGCACAGATTAAAGTCTCATAAGAACAGAATATGGGTATAGCAGTGATCAATATGATGCACGCCTGTTGTGTAGCAAATGATGTGGATTGAAGTCCCGAAAGGACAATCCTTTGACATGTCAATATTGATATTGTGCACGCCTAATGCGTAGCAAATTGTATGGGTTAAAGTCCCAGAAATTAATTGACATGTATGTATTAATCTGTGGCATGCCTGCAGCATGACAGATATATGAGTTCTAAATGTTCCAACTCCCTAAATAGAGATTATCCACGCCCTATTGTAAAATAACGCTCCATTGGAGGTTATAATCCACATTCTCACATAATAAAAGCCCCATGAAGTGGCTTGGGTACCCAAAAGCAAAGAAATGCTTATAATTGATGCATGCACGTGCAAATGAGAATGATGGGATCATGAATTGATGAATGACAATTTTTGGTTTTGGAGTAGCTACTCAAATCATCAATGGGCTGTGTTAATTGGAACCACGTTCAATTATTAAATGTCGACAATATCATTGGCCAAAATGGAATGAGGTAATTCCATTATAGATGAGAATGAACGTGAAAGAACAAACCCACAGTACGAACCCCAAAAGATGTTAATACTGAAATTTATACTTGGGTGTTCGGAATAAAAGGGAATATACCTACTTTGTATGACACAGTGTTTTTGGCAGAAACAAGGAATGTTGGGTTTTTTCCATATTTACAGATTCAATTGTGCCCCTTTACTGCACAATTACGGAGACCAACATGTTTTCTTTAAGGGTTATTCAATGCACGGAGTATATCACCAGAAGTGATTCCCTAAAGATATATAAATAGCATGGTTAAAGCTATTTAATGTGTCATAAAGTTTAATCCCTTTAAACAAAATCCTTGAAAGGATTGAAATTGCAAGAAGCAAGTCCCTGACTGACATGTGCCTGCAACACAAAATCTGTACTCAATGCTAATGTGCATAAATTACCTCAGTGAGTACATTGATTATAATGTGTTTGCAACACATTAAAGCTTCTGAAGAGTTCATGAAATATTTGTCTCGACCTGAAAATCGAGCGTTATGCCAATGAGATTTTTGCTAAGAAAGTATTGAAGCATTTTTGTGTGGATTATCCGTTGGGCACTTAAAAATATCTCTATGGTCGCTTATTGGAAAAAGCTAGTCATGAAGTTTTCAGGGGAAGATATTCATCAGGGGGAGCGTGGTTTTAACGAGGCAGTGTCGCTCAAGATTGACTCACAGAAGCAGTGTCAACTACGATATTCAGAAAGATGATCAACAGTATGACTTAAAGATATTTTGCCAAGTATCAGGGGGAGCGTGCTATCAATAACGATCTTCAAACACTGTACTCTTTTTCCTTCGTCCAGGTTTTTATCCCACTGGGTTTTTCCTGGAAAGATTTTAACGAGGCAGTGTCGCACGCGTGTTAATATACACAGAATTTTATGTTACACATAGTTATGTACTCCTTTTCCCTTCGACCAGTTTTTTGTCCCACTGAATTTTTACTGGCAAGGTTTTTAACGAAACATATTCCATATAATTTGTGGTCTCTAAGGGGGAGTGTTGTAAAGTCAAGAATGTGGAGTCCAAGTAAAAATGCTTGCCTATAAATAAAGCTTTCTCCCCCCCCCCCAACCCCCCAACTTTGTATTTT